>NC_134488.1:11722905-11845988 GCF_040206685.1 Ascaphus truei
ATAGGCTATATTATCACATTGAGGATAGGCTATATTATCACATTGAGGATAGGCTATATTATCACATTGAGGATAGGCTATATTATCACATTGAGGATAGGCTATATTATCACATTGAGGATAGGCTATATTATCACATTGAGGATAGGCTATATTATCACATTGAGGATAGGCTATATTATCACATTGAGGATAGGCTATATTATCACATTGAGGATAGGCTATATTATCACATTGAGGATAGGCTATATTTATCACATTGAGGATAGGCTATATTATCACATTGAGGATAGGCTATATTATCACATTGAGGATAGGCTATATTATCACATTGAGGATAGGCTATATTATCACATTGAGGATAGGCTATATTATCACATTGAGGATAGGCTATATTATCACATTGAGGATAGGCTATATTTATCACATTGAGGATAGGCTATATTATCACATTGAGGATAGGCTATATTATCACATTGAGGATAGGCTATATTATCACATTGAGGATAGGCTATATTATCACATTGAGGATAGGCTATATTTATCACATTGAGGATAGGCTATATTATCACATTGAGGATAGGCTATATTATCACATTGAGGATAGGCTATATTATCACATTGAGGATAGGCTATATTTATCACATTGAGGATAGGCTATATTATCACATTGAGGATAGGCTATATTATCACATTGAGGATAGGCTATATTATCACATTGAGGATAGGCTATATTATCACATTGAGGATAGGCTATATTTATCACATTGAGGATAGGCTATATTTATCACATTGAGGATAGGCTATATTATCACATTGAGGATAGGCTATATTTATCACATTGAGGATAGGCTATATTATCACATTGAGGATAGGCTATATTTATCACATTGAGGATAGGACTATATTTATCACAATGAGGATAGGCTATATTATCACATTGAGGATAGGCTATATTTATCACATTGAGGATAGGCTATATTTATCACATTGAGGATAGGCTATATTTATCACATTGAGGATAGGCTATATTATCACATTGAGGATAGGCTATATTTATCACATTGAGGATAGGCTATATTATCACATTGTGGATAGGCTATATTTATCACATTGAGGATAGGCTATATTATCACATTGAGGATAGGCTATATTATCACATTGAGGATAGGCTATATTTATCACATTGAGGATAGGCTATATTTATCACATTGAGGATAGGCTATATTATCACATTGAGGATAGGCTATATTTATCACATTGAGGATAGGCTATATTTATCACATTGAGGATAGGCTATATTATCACATTGAGGATAGGCTATATTATCACATTGAGGATAGGCTATATCTATCACATTGAGGATAGGCTATATCTATCACATTGAGGATAGGCTATATTTATCACATTGAGGATAGGCTATATTATCACATTGAGGATAGGCTATATTATCACATTGAGGATAGGCTATATTATCACATTGAGGATAGGCTATATTTATCACATTGAGGATAGTCTATATTATCACATTGAGGATAGGCTATATTTATCACATTGAGGATAGGCTATATTATCACATTGAGGATAGGCTATATTATCACATTGAGGATAGGCTATATTATCACATTGAGGATAGGCTATATTATCACATTGAGGATAGGCTATATTATCACATTGAGGATAGGCTATATTTATCACATTGAGGATAGGCTATATTATCACATTGAGGATAGGCTATATTTATCACATTGAGGATAGGCTATACTGTATTTATCACATTGAGGATAGGCTATATTTATCACATTGAGGATAGGCTATATTATCACATTGAGGATAGGCTATATTATCACATTGAGGATAGGCTATATTTATCACATTGAGGATAGGCTATATTTATCACATTGAGGATAGGCTATATTTATCACATTGAGGATAGGCTATATTTATCACATTGAGGATAGGCTATATTTATCACATTGAGGATAGGCTATATTATCACATTGAGGATAGGCTATATTATCACATTGAGGATAGGCTATATTTATCACATTGAGGATAGGCTATATTTATCACATTGAGTGAGGATAGGCTATATTTATCACATTGAGGATAGGCTATATTTATCACATTGAGGATAGGCTATATTATCACATTGAGGATAGGCTATATTTATCACATTGAGGATAGGCTATATTTATCACATTGAGGATAGGCTATATTATCACATTGAGGATAGGCTATATTTATCACATTGAGGATAGGCTATATTATCACATTGAGGATAGGCTATATTATCACATTGAGGATATGTGCCCTATTCATCAGGTCAAATACTTAAATTAACATTTGCATTATGTCAGGGAAGTTCTGAATTTAGCTTCTTAAATCTGCCACATGTTGATTATACAAAGGTTTTCCTGCCACATGTTTTCCCATTTAGAGAAAAATGGCAGACACAAAACTTGATAAATATCACTTATACACAGGTGCGCTGACGAGTATTCTAAAACTTGCCTTGGAAAATCTGGGGCTATCACCAACAAGACCCAGGTACATGCTGGGTACATACTGGGTACATGCTGGGTACATGCTGCAACATTTCAGTGACATTTCTGCAGAGACTAATGGCCCTCGATGAAGCCAGTTACGGTAAAACGTACGTAGGGTACGTGTGACGTCACTGTCACGTGACGTCGGCTCATCGGTGAGGTGTGGGCTGTGTACCGTCTGAGTGCTTCGCAGACTGCAACCGTGGGCAGCAAGAGCACTCAGACCTTAGGGTTAGTCTCTCCTATCTCTACAGCTATCATAACTTGTCCAGCAATAGGCTGGATGTGTTTATATTGCCAGATGTGCTTATGGTTGCTTCATTTCAGCTACCATTGCTTTCAATCTGGCTCTGCATCCCGCAGACAAGCTAATAAGTAACTGTATAAACCCCATCCACTTCACATTACATTGGTTACAGGGGATTTGTGAGATATATCATTTGAAGTATTCAAACCTATCTTTGATATTGAGATTACCCACATCTATTATAGGGTTCATTTAGGTTTAATTAAGAGGTATATATATAAAACATTCCTACATTAAACACCCTACCACACCTCTCCGTCCTTTTAACTATTTTTTGTTTGTTCTATATATGTGGTTTTCCCCAGTTTATTTTAACAAGTATATAATAAAATTAAGTTTTAATTAGGGTGTCCTCTCTTCTAGTGCCACACTATAGGGATTCTTTCTTTCCACCCACTTGCTTGAGACTAATGGCCCATCAGATTAACACAGCAGGGGTCCCTGGCAGTCCCATTCAGGGGACATATGTCCCCAATCATGGGACATATGATTCAAATGTAGATTGATTTCAAGGATCCAGTTAAGATCTGGATTAAGTCTCATAATTAAATGCATGTCTTCTTGCGGTAAATTATAGTAAAGAAAAATGTTTTTATAAAAAGCTTCCATACACACTTGGCCTTAGTGTGGTATAACGATGCCAAAAGAAAATGTGAATACTCTATAAAAGATTTAGACGTATTTGGATACGAATTAGCTCAAGAAGACAAAAATAAACGAAAAGGTTTCTATTTATATTATGCCTAACAGTCATGCACAGTTATGGATCACAGACTTATTCAGTGTTAAATTTCAATTTTCACTTGCTTATAACATTGACACGAGAATTGCGCTTTAAATGAAATTTGTCAGGCGTGATGTCATTCCTGCTCTGAGCAATTAGACTCTTTTTGAGATACAGTAAAAAGGTATTTGGTTCCCAAAATGAAGACTTTTCTTTATGATGGATAAATCGTTGCACACAAAACTGACAGTTCAACAAGATGACCCAATATAGAAACTCTTAAAGTACAGTATGGAGATGCATTTTAGGATACAAAACACCCACGTATCGCATGCATGGGTCCTCATAGAACAAAATAAGGGTTTGAGGCAATACAAAACACATTTTCTTGGTTTTCAGAAATTGCTGGTCACAGTGTTTCCTGGAGAATAGCAGATTTAACAAAGTCCAGCAAAGGGAAAAGCGCAGAACCAAATTTTCTGCACACTACCAGAGAGATGTCATTGTTACTAAAAAGGGTAATGGTTTGTCCTGGTATAAATCTGTAGTCTGGTCAGTTCTGAAATAGAATGTGCAGATCTGGTGTTTTTTCTGCAGAAAAAGCAGCTTAAAACAGAACAAAAATAAAAGGAGTTTGGAAGGAATCTAGTGATCAATATCAACAAATATATGGCATCAATTGAGATCTTAGAGAAACCTTTTTTTTTTTATGAAGTACTCAGAACATATGATCCAGGAGACATCATATTATCAGACGTGTAGGTTTGTAATGAGGATTCCATGATTCTATGGAACCGTAGGTTATATTAAAATATTTATTGCGTAGTAAAATGTAATGGAGTGACAAGAAATCTCATGTTATTTATCATATGTGAAAACTAAGAAATTGTTGATCATATAGGTTTAAGTTACTGTGCAGTAAGTTACTTTCAAGTAAGCTCTCTATTTGTTAGGATATAGGTTGCATCTATTGGTAAGAGACCATGCCACAGGTTCTCCAAGGTCTTGCTATTCATTAAGGTCATGGGCATTGGACTTCTCAATCATTCTTAATCCTCAAGTACTGGACAAGATCTTGGCTGTTTCCAAATTATATAGTGTTAAAATATTATGATATAAATTCCAAAAGTGCAGGGTGGGAAATTTTGTGTATAAGGGCTAGCACAGTATTGTAGTGTATGCTTCGGCGCCTTCAGTGCCCACGACGTCCATCTTGTTCCCTGGCAGTCCTTTGCTCACTTCTGGCCCCATACTGAGGTTGAAGGGACCATCTTGGTCACTGGCATCCTGCCTATAAAGAGGCAGTACTTCCTCAAGGATGTTGCCAGAGCATAGTTCCTGTTTCTTCCTGCCTGTCTCCTGTGCTCCTGTGTATTTTCACCCTGCCTTGTTTCCAGTGTGTGACCCCCAACCTTGCACCTCTGTCACCTGCATTGACCATTGCCTGTGACCCCGAACTTGCTCCTTTGCTGCCTGCCTTGACACCAGCCTGTGACTCTGACTATTCTATTCTCAATTCAGGACTCTGTCTCCTGGTTCAGGTTGGAGATATATATCCTACATCAGCCTTTCGGCTCGCTTTGTGTTTAGAGACGATCATTGTTACAATATGCTTTGGCATGACATGGACCCCACAAAGGTAGGGATTGTCGTTTTTGACCAAGGGAATCTCCTAGGAAACCATGAGAAACGCTTTTCGGACTAAACCCAGCAACTGGCCTTAATCTCCTCTTCTTTGAACACCATTGCTTCCAGATTGGAAACCCTCCAGTCTGCATCAACTCCTGCAATTCCTGCACTCACGTCTCTTCCAGCCCTTCGGGAACCTCGTATACCTACCCAGCTATGTTCTGGAGGAGATCCTGTTGCGTGCAGGGGATTCTTAAGCCAGTGTTCCATTCAGGTCGAGCTCAAGCCATCCATGTTTGCGTCTCAGCGTGCGAAGGTGGTGTACATCATCTCCCTGCTCTCTGATGAAGCCCTGGCATGGGCATCTCCATTATAGCAGAGTGATGTTCCCCTTGTAAATAATCCAACTGCCTTCATCCAGGCCTTTCAGAGGGTCTTTGATGCCCCAGAGCAGGTATCCTCTGCCTCCTCGTCGCTGCTCCAGATCCTTCAGGGTACACACACCGTGTAGCATTGAGTATTTGGGTCTTTTGTTGTATACATTTGGCCACACTCAGTAGCACTCCTTTTGACACACATACACATACATATATACATATATATATATATATATATATATATATATATATACACATATAGATATATATATATATATATACAGGCATACCCCGCATTAACATACGCAATGGGACCGGAGCATGTATGTAAAGCGAAAATGTACTTAAAGTGAAGCACTACCTTTTTCCACTTATCGATGCATGTACTGTACTGCAATCGTCATATACGTGCATAACTGATGTAAATAACACATGTGTAACAGGCTCTATAGTCTCCCCGCTTGCGCACAGCTTCGGTACAGGTAGGGAGCCGGTATTGCTGTTCAGGACGTGCTGACAGGCGCATGCGTGAACTGCCGTTTGCCTATTGGGCGACATGTACTTACTCGCGAGTGTACTTAAAGTGAGTGTCCTTAATGCGGGGTATGTCTGTATATATATATATATATATATATATACATACACACATTATATATAGCTTAAAAGCTGTGTTTAAAGCAGCATGCATTGACTAAGGGTTGCTCATGTAATGTGAGCATGAGATAAAAGGTGGCACTGTGTGCTCATTTGCATGTCATTTCCCAGAATCCCTTGCTGCAGTGGAAGTGCTGTTTGCTGGGTGATAATGGTGAAAGACAGGGTTGCAGACCTGTCTAAGACATGCAAATGAATATACAGTAATATTTACAGTTGCTTTATGCTTTACTGTGGAGGGTTTTAGTCACTTTTTTTACCCACCATAACCTTAATAGTCGTGGTATATACATATATATATATATATATATATATATATATATATATATATATAATGGGGTTCTTGGGATTGTGTGTATATTCATTTTAATTTTCAACTGGTATCAGTTGATTGGAAGTTAGTGGCCCCTCCTCCTTGGGTTTAAGCTCACCTCTCCCCACTTTTTAAGTAGCAGGTTTTTCCATGTTCCTGTACAGGACAGGTCCACTGAGACCATTCTCCCTCCACTGCAGAGGTTAATGAGAATTTTCACAGTTAGTGTTAGGACCTGCAACTGGTCATGCCATGACGTGGCTGCAGGCTTATAACGCTTTGGCAAAAGGGTTTAACTAACTAACCCTTATTCATGAGAATACTAACATTGAAGTATTTAACTATGTATTTTGTCACATTGGATTGAGTATTTTTGACTTTTGTTGTATACACACACCGTGGGACAATACGCTGTGGACCTGCATATTAGATAGCGTCAAACAGAATGAGAATGATCCCACAGAACGCCTACATTCCTTTCCACATCCCACTTCCAGTTCTTCTCTGGAGAACGGGCAGCTGAAGAAGAGCCCTAAAGCTGGTATGAGGTTGTCCGTAGAGGAAAAGCATAGGAGATGTATCGTAGCGGTCTCTGTATGTTCTGTGGGGAGAGGGGACATTTGGCCCAAAAGTGTCCTGCTAAGGAGGGAATCTCCAGCACTTAGCGGCTGTGTAGGATTCCTCTGTAGGTGTTTCTGCTATTCCTCCTGTAAGATCCTGTAAACAGCACCTGATTCCTGTCAACATATCATGGGGAACTTCTTCCACGCATACACGGGCCTTTGTGGACTCTGGTGCTGCTGGCAACTTCATTGACTGAGCCTTCGCAGCATCTCACGTTATTCTCCTATGTCCCGAAAGAACTCAGTTGGCAGTAACCACTGTTGATGGGAGACCTGTTGTTCCAGGCACTATTATTCAGGAGACATTCCCGTTACTCATCATTGTGGGTATCCTTCACAAGGAAACTATCACCTTTAACGTCATCCACTCCCCAACCTACACTATCTTACTTGGCATTCCGCGGTTGCAGCAACATAACCCCAGTATTCACTGGTTAGATAAGGACATGGGGAAAATCCTGCACTGGGATATGCCTCCAAGTTCCTCATCCCATATTGGAGATTCACCATGCTCCCGACAATTCCGGTCCCTATCTCCCTAGCCCGTATCTGGACTACACCGATGTCTTTGATAAACTGGCAGAAGTATAACCCCCAAACAGGCCGTATTATTTATTTATAAAATACTTTACCAGGAAGAAATACATTGAGAGTTACCTCTCGTTTTCAAGTATGTCCTGGGCACAGAGTTTAAGACAAATAATACATGTTTACAAATACAGTTACATAAATGAGCAGGGTATACATTATATACAAGACATTGCATGCACAGTTAAAGATAATATAAATTATGGGTGTATGAAACAGTTACAGACCAGATTAAAATGTGTGACAGCCTTAGATTTGAAAGAACTTAAACTGGTGGTGGATGTAAGAGTCTCTGGTAAGTTGTTCCAGTTTTGGGGTGCACGGTAAGAGAAGGAGGAGCGGCCGGATACTTTGTTGAGCCTTGGGACCATGAACAGTCTTTTGGAGTCTGATCTCAGGTGATAAGTGCTGCATGTGGTAGGGGTGAGGAGCTTGTTCAGGTAGCTGGGTAGCTTGCCCATAAAGAATTTCAAAGGCAAGACAGGAAAGGTGAACTTTGCGCCTAGACTCGAGTGATGACCAATCTAGTTCTTTGAGCATTTCGCAGTGATGTGTGTTATAGTTGCATTGGAGAACAAAATGACAAATTGAATTGTAGAGGGTGTCAAGTTTGCTAAGGTGGGTTTGAGGTGCTGAGCCATATACTTTGTCTCCATAGTATCACTATCCCATCAATCTCCTGTCAGGATCTGTGCCTCCCTGTGGCCGTACCTATATGCTCTCTTAGCCTGAAGCCAAGGCTATGCATGAGTACATCCAGGAAAATCTTCAAAGGGGATTTATATGCAAGTCTAGTTCTCCTGCTGGATCTGAATTATTTTTTTGTTGAGAAGAAAGATGGCTCCCTAATGCTATGTATTGATTATCGGTGTCTGAAGAAATTCACCATAAAAAAAACATACCCGCTTCCTCTGATTTCTGAACTCTTTGAGCATCTGCGAGGTGCAACCATGTTTTACTAAATTGGACCTCCGCGGGGTTTATAATCTCATTCACATGTGGAAAGGTGACAAGTGGAAGACTGCCTTCAATACACGACATGGCCATTATGAATATCAAGTTATGCTCTTTGGCTTGTACAATGCTCCTGCCGTATTTCAAGACTTTTTATTGATAAAACCGTTTGTGACCACCTGGATCTCTTTTTCGGTTTACCTCAACAATATACTTATATTCTCCAATTCCATGGCCGAGTACTTGGAGCAGGTCAGGAAAGTGCTACAAAGGCTTCGAGACAACCACCTCTATGCCAAGATAGAAAACTATCAATTTGAACAAGAGAAATATGCCTTCCTTGGGTATATCATCTCCTCCAATGGCCTGGAAATGCACCCAATTAAGGTAGTAGCAGTTCTTGTATTGCCTTTACCTATAGGCTTCAAGCCCATACAACGCTTCTTGTAGTTCACCAAGTATTACAGGTGCTTTATCCTAACATTTTCCAGTGTGGTACTGTAGCTCCTATCACGATGCTGAACAAAAAAAAGCAGTGGTTGCCTTCAAATGGACTCCCGAAGCAATAGCAGCCTTCCAGAAACTCAAAACAGTGTTTTTGTTGGCACCTATCCTGATTCATCCCAATCCAACCAGGCCTTTTGTCCTTGAGGTCAATACCACTGATGTGAGGACAGGAACAGTTCTCTCTCAACATGAAAACTTTCAAGAAATATTACACACATGCGTCTTCTTTTCTAAGACACTTTCCGGTGCAGAGAGAACTTATGACATCGGGAACCGAGAGCTCCTCACCGTAAAGATGGCACTAAAAGAATGGCACCATCTTTTAGAAGGAACTAGTTCACCGATCACAAAAAACTGAACTACATAGAAGGAGCTAAGAGACTTGGGACACGCCATGCCAGATAGGCTCTATTATTTACTCGGTTCAATTTTATAATCTCCTTTCGTCCAGGCTTGAGGAACATTAAAGCTGAGGCCTTGTCCAGACAAGAAACCGTCGAGAATGATAAGGGCTCCATCGTTCCTCCTGCCAGCATCATCTCCTCGGTTTTATCCCCCCTGTTAAAAAAGATACTTCTAGCACAGTCGGAAGTCCCTGCCCAAGCACCGGTACCTCTTTCTATACTCTACATTCCTCAATGCCTCCGTAAAGAGGTTCTATGCTGGGGAAATCAATACAATTTCGTCGGCCTTCCTGGAGTGAAGAAAACATCTGAATATTTATCACGCATGTACTGGTGGCCGGAGATTCTGAGTGATGTCAAAGAGTTTGTGGCTGCCTATGCCACTTTTGCTCAAACCAAGGTACCCAGAGCTCTTCCCTGCATCTCACCCCTAACACTGCCAATCCAAGAAGGCCTTGGAACCATTTGCAATGGACTTTATTGTCAAACTACTGCCCTCTCAAGGCATGACTACTACTGTATTCTAGTAGTGGTCAATCATTTTACTAAGCAGGCTGATTTCATTCCCCTTAAAAAATTACCCTCTGCCTCTGAACGCTGGGGTATCCTTGGACATCGTTTTAGACTGGGGATTATGGGTACCACCCTGCCGTCATGCCCCTGGGGGCCCTTCGATGAATCTCGCATTCCAGTAATTCCATGATCTCTGGAAACAGGCCCACACCTCTCTCGCTAAAGAGGCCATTCTACACATAAGGTGACCACCTCCTCCCCTCAAATTAGGGATTGGGTCTGGCTCTCAACCAGGAATATTCACCCCACACTACTCTCAACCGAGCTCAATCCTAATTACATTGGTCCTCATAAAATTCAGAAGCAAATCAACACTGTAGCCTTCAAATTGGAACGCCCTGCCACTCTTAGAATACTGTCTATTTTTCATGTTTCTCTCCTCAAACCATACATGCGAAATTCCTTATCTTCCCCCATCTCCCCTCCCAGCTCTGTGATAGTGGAATGTCAGAAGGAATTTGAGATACAACCGATTTTGGACTCTTGGAGTTCTCATGGAAAACTCTAGTATCTTGTGCATTGGAAGGGGTATGACCCAGAGGAAAGATCTTGGGTGGATTCCAAGGACATCTACGCCCCTTTGATGGTCTGGGGTTTTCACAGAAAATTTCCACTCAAGCCTGCCTTGGATCACCCGGAGGTCGCTCCTGAGGAAGGGGGGAGGGAGGGGGGCGGGTGGGAGGAGGGGGGGGAGGGGTCACTATGAGTCTTCAGCTGCATCAGCACTCACATTGAAGCTATGACGTCCATTTTGTTCCCTGGCAGTCCTTTACTCGCTTCCACCCACACTGAGGCTGCAGGGTCACTGGCAGCCTGCCTATAAAGACTTCTTCCAGGATGTGCAAGAGCATAGTTCCTTTCTGGCTCCTGTGCTCCTGTTGATCTTCACCCTGCCTTGTTTCAAGCCTGTGACCCCCGACCTTGTACTTCTGCCGCCTGCCTTGACCATTGCCTGTGACCAGGACCTTGCTCCTTTGCAGGCTGTCTTGACTATTGCCCCAATTATCCTATTCTCGATTGAGGACTCTATCTCTCGGTTCAGGTCGGTGATCTATATCGTACCTCAGCCTTTGCAGTTCGCTATCTGTGTAGCAACGAGCATCGTTACATAGTGTAATTTAAGGATATTTAAAGTCAAACAATATCCATCTACATTTTGAAAATATGTATATAATTTGTACCATAGTGTGTGTGTGTGTGTGTTCGACAAACCTATACATTTGCACGCCCCGGGCGAGTGGATTTAACATCGTGGCGAGCTCCTATTGGCCCAAGCAGCACACGTGTGGTACTAGGTAGCGAGTAGATTTTTTTTGTTCGGCAAGTAGATTTTTTGGTGATTTGTCGAGCACTAATATATATATATATATATATATATATCCAAATAAAAGCATTTCGTTAGCCACAGAACGGTATCATCTATTTATTTTTTGATTATATATATATATATATATATACACATAGCAAATGGATATATATATATATATATATATATTATATATAAAATTAGCTTATTTTAAAAGTGGATTTCAGTGTGAAAAATTATAATCAGCTGTCTGAGCAATTGAAATTAAATACTGTAGCAGGAACAGAAAGTCCAAGATCCCCTCCAGTCCCAGGCCGTGAGATGAATAGCCCTACCAGCATATGTTATGTTGTGAATCGAAGGCCAAAACTCACACATTCAAGTCCTTATTTTACATACTTCAAAGCCGCTGTTCCAGATGTTTTCAGCTAACCCCCCCTATTAATGCGTATATTCAATATAAACTGACCAGCCATTTTGGATTATATACAGTAGATTATGACTTTACACTTTACCTGGTGTCTTCTTTATACCACTGGAAGTCAGCTAGCGGCACAGCTGAGGCCACACAGTGCAGAATGCCTTTTTGTCCAAGAGAAGCACCTGTGTTCCTGGCATCAGAGATATAGGGGGGATCTAAGAGACATTTAGAAATACTGTATTAAATTAACAATTAAGGCACTGATTAAATGGACAAAACATGGAAGATGAATTATACAGATGTCCTGATTTAGGAGCGATATAAGTACGCTGTGTGAGAAAAGCATAGAAGGATAAAGTGGCCAGTGAATGAGTGTGTGACAGAGACGCATGGAGAAAAACAAGCAGAGGAATAGGGGGGCACAGAATGAAGGGAATGCAGACTGAGCCGGAAGACACAAGTCGAAGGGATACATATGGAAATGCAGGACAAGGTGAAACGAAGATGCATGATAATGCAAAGAACAGGAAAACTGGCACTATAAAGGCAGCAGACAAGGGAGGACATGCAGATGCAGAACAACTGAGGGCGTAGGCATGCAAGACTGAGGACACAAACTCCTGTCAAAGGGGCGTATATATGAAATGCAAGAGGATACTTTGGGAAAAATGGAGACAGAGGTCAAGAGGGGAGATAGAAAAGTAGGGTGAAGACACAAGACACCGACAAGGCCCAGGAAGCAGACAAGACATACACAGGGCAAAGAGATAACATGTAGACCTAGGGTGAAAGTGACAATCCTGACTAATCGCGTTAAGGCAAAGTTCCACTGGAGGGCATAATACATACTGTTAGGTGGCACACGTGTTAATTGAGAGATGCATAGTGGCCCACAGATACAAGGCAAAGGGGGTACAGAGATGCAAAGTTAAGCTCCCAAATATAGAGGTATATGATGAACTGCATAGTGGTGGAATCATAAAGAGGCATAATATGGTCGGATCATGGAGAGACAGGGTGAGATGGGTGCAGAGAAGCACAGAGACAGGGTGAGGTGGGTGCAGAGAAGCACAGAGACAGGGTGAGATGGGTGCAGAGAAGCACAGAGACAGGGTGAGGTGGGTGCAGAGAAGCACAGAGACAGGGTGAGATGGGTGCAGAGAAGCACAGAGACAGGGTGAGGTGGGTGCAGAGAAGCACAGAGACAGGGTGAGATGGGTGCAGAGAAGCACAGAGACAGGGTGAGGTGGGTGCAGAGAAGCACAGAGACAGGGTGAGATCGGTGCAGAGAAGCACAGAGACAGGGTGAGATGGGTGTAGAGAAGCACAGAGACAGGGTGAGATGGGTGCAGAGAAGCACAGAGACAGGGTGAGATGGGTGCAGAGAAGCACAGAGACAGGGTGAGGTGGTTGCAGAGAAGCACAGAGACAGGGAAAGGTATGTGCAGGGACAACAGGTGTGAATTGCTGAATTGCAGAGTCAGGGAGAGAAAATCACACGGTGAGGATTAAAGAGACTGGCAGGATGTTAGAGGGATACAGAGTAACAGAAGGGAGTATGTAGGAATGCAATACAGATACAACTAGCTATGGCTGAAAATGTCCCATTAATCGTCTCCTTGGAGCCCAAATCCCCTTTACTCAAAACACCCCTTTACTCTGTACTACTTTCCATTATCATACATCGCTAATACACTTACAGTTGACGGTGACCCTAACCCTGCGGACATCAGGCACTGATACATCATTGAATGCGCTGCATTCGTATTGTCCGGACTGCTCCCTGGTGATCCCTGTGATTTCCAGATGCTCTTCCTCACTCATGCTACGAGCTGCAAGAGAGCAGAGAACATCGTATTCATGGGAAACAGTGACCCAGCAATGTTCATTCAGTGTTAATGATCAAACTAATATTGATGCAGTCAATTTACTCCTAATCAACCATTCCCCATAAGAGGCACTATTGGAACAGAACTTGCATAACATGAGGTGACCACACACAAAATTAGACACAACATACACTGAGTCTCAGACAAACAGCACAACACAAATAAAGTACACAGATGTGAGTATATACAGAAGAACACATAGGCAGTATCAAGTCTGTGAATAGACTAGAAGTGTCAAGTACATTTTGAGTCTCTGAGTGAGTTAGGGGACATGTTATAGAAGTCACTGGAGAGGGGTTTTATTTTGCATATTAATATAATAACATGTTCCACTAATCAATGCTATTTTTCTTTCTCTATTAAATCTGCCATGCATGAACGTATGCACAAATCACTGTGTGTGGGTGTGTAAGAAATAGGTGCAAAGACAAATGATATAATATTAGCAACTTTGTTACACTTAACACCTGAGCATTTTTATTTGAAGGAAAGTCAATGTGCAAATAGCAGCAGTTTGAAACATAACTAGCACCACAGACACAAATATATCTACAGCATACAAGCCACATAAACACAGAGACACGTGTGCAGGTCTGTATGTGCAGCATACAAGCCACATACACACAGAGACACGTGTGCAGGTCTGTATGTGCAGCATACAAGCCACATACACACAGAGACACGTGTGCAGGTCTGTATGTGCAGCATACAAGCCACATACACACAGAGACACGTGTGCAGGTCTGTATGTGCAAGGGCTGGGTGACATTCTCCAGGACTGCAGCAGGGAAGGATTGAAGTGATGCTTTGCAAGTGCATAAACGTGAAGGAGATAATCAGTGATCTAGTGACGCTCTGCAGCTCTACAGCACGGGAGGTATTTAGTGATGTTCTAGCAGGGGAGGGAATGTAAGGGATATTAGGGAGATGGGAGCAGTGTAGGTGAGAGTGATGGGATGAGGGGTGGATGGATGAGGGGGATGTTAGGGAGATGGGAGCAGTGTAGATGAGAGTGATGGGGTGAGGGGTGGATGGATGAGGAGGATATTAGGGAGATGGGAGCAGTGTAGGTGAGAGTGATGGGATGAGGGGTGGATGGATGAGGAGGATGTTAGGGAGATGGGAGCAGTATAGATGAGAGTGATGGGGTGAGGGGTGGATGGATGAGGAGGATATTAGGGAGATGGGAGCAGTGTAGGTGAGAGTGATGGGATGAGGGGTGGATGGATGAGGGGGATGTTAGGGAGATGGAGCAGTGTAGATGAGATTGATGGGGTGAGGGGTGGATGGATGAGGAGGATATTAGGGAGATGGGAGCAGTGTAGGTGAGAGTGATGGGATGAGGGGTGGATGGATGAGGAGGATGTTAGGGAGATGGGAGCAGTGTAGGTGAGAGTGATGGGGTGAGAGGTGGATGGATGAGGAGGATGTTAGGGGGATGGGAGCAGTGTAGGTGAGAGTGATGGGGTGAGAGGTGGATGGATGAGGAGGATGTTAGGGGGATGGGAGCAGTGTAGGTGAGAGTGATGGGATGGGAGGTGGATGGATGAGGGGGATGTTAGGGAGATGGGAGCAGTCTAGGTGAGAGGTGGATGTTAGGGGGATGGGAGCAGTGTAGGTGAGAGTGATGGGATGAGGGGTGGATGGATGAGGGGGATGTTAGGGAGATGGGAGAAGTGTAGGTGAGAGTGATGGGGTGAGGGGTGGATGGATGAGGGGGATGTTAGGGGGATGGGAGCAGTGTAGGTGAGAGTGATGGGATTAGGGGTGGATGGATGAGGGGGATGTTAGGGAGATGGGAGCAGTGTAGGTGAGAGTGATGGGATGAGGGGTGGATGGATGAGGGGGATGTTAGGGGGATGGGAGCATTCTAGGTGAGAGGTGGATGTTAGGGGGATGGGAGCAGTGTAGGTGAGAGTGATGGGATGAGGGGTGGATGGATGAGGGGGATGTTAGGGGGATGGGAGCAGTGTAGGTGAGAGTGATGGGATGAGGGGTGGATGGATGAGGGGGATGTTAGGGGGATGGGAGCAGTGTAGGTGAGAGTGATGAGATGAGGGTTGGATGGATGAGGGGGATGTTAGGGAGATGGAGCAGTGTAGATGAGAGTGATGGGATGAGGGGTGGATGGATGAGAGGGATGTTAGGGAGATGGAGCAGTGTAGATGAGAGTGATGGGGTGAGGGGTGGATGGATGAGGAGGATGTTAGGGAGATGGGAGCAGTGTAGATGAGAGTGATGGGGTGAGGGGTGGATGGATGAGGAGGATATTAGGGAGATGGGAGCAGTGTAGGTGAGAGTGATGGGATGAGGGGTGGATGGATGAGGAGGATGTTAGGGAGATGGGAGCAGTATAGATGAGAGTGATGGGGTGAGGGGTGGATGGATGAGGGGGATGTTAGGGAGATGGGAGCAGTGTAGGTGAGAGTGATGGGGTGAGGGGGATGTTAGGGAAATGGGAGCAGTGTAGGTGAGAGTGATGGGATGAGGGGTGGATGGATGAGGAGGATGTTAGGGAGATGAGCAGTGTAGATGAGAGTGATGGGATGAGGGGTGGATGGATGAGGAGGATGTTAGGGGGATGGGAGCATTCTAGGTAAGAGGAGGATGTTAGGGGGATGGGAGCAGTGTAGGTGAGAGTGATGGGATGAGGGGTGAATGGATGAGGGGGATGTTAGGGAGATGGGAGCAGTGTACGTGAGAGTGATGAGATGAGGGGTGGATGGATGAGGAGGATGTTAGGGGGATGGGAGCAGTGTAGGTGAGAGTGATTGGGTGAGGGGTGGATGGGTGAGGGGTGGATGGATGAGGGGGATGTTAGGGAGATGGGAGCAGTGTAGATGAGAGTGATGGGATGAGGGGTGGATGGATGAGGGGGATGTTAGGGAGATGGGAGCAGTGTAGGTGAGAGTGATGGGATGAGGAGTGGATGGATGAGGGGGATGTTAGTGAGATGGGAGCAGTGTAGATGAGAGTGATGGGATGAGGGGTGGATGGATGATGGTGATGTTAGGGAGATGGATCAGTGTAGGTGAGAGTGATGGGATGAGGAGTGGATGGATGAGGGGATGTAGGGAGATGAAGCAGTGTAGGTGAGAGTGATGGGATGAGGGGTGGATGGATGAGGGGGATGTTAGGGAGATGGAGCAGTGTAGGTGAGAGTGATGGGATGAGGGGTGGGTGGATGAGGGGGATGTTAGGGGGGTGGAGCAGTGTAGATGAGAGTGATGGGATGAGGGGTGGATGGATGAGGAGGATGTTAGGGGGATGGGAGCAGTCTAGGTGAGAGGTGGATGTTAGGGGGATGGGAGCAGTGTAGGTGAGAGTGATGGGATGGGAGGTGGATGGATGAGGGGGATGTTAGGGAGATGGGAGCAGTGTAGGTGAGAGTGATGGGGTGAGAGGTGGATGGATGAGGAGGATGTTAGGGGGATGGGAGCAGTCTAGGTGAGAGGTGGATGTTAGGGGGATGGGAGCAGTGTAGGTGAGAGTGATGGGATGAGGGGTGGATGGATGAGGGGGATGTTAGGGAGATGGAGCAGGGTAGATGAGAGTGATGGGATGAGGGGTGGATGGATGAGGGGGATGTTAGGGAGATGGAGCAGTGTAGATGAGAGTGATGGGATAAGGGGTGGATGGATGAGGAGGATGTTAGGGGGGTGGGAGCAGTCTAGGTGAGAGTGATGGGATGGGAGGTGGATGGATGAGGGGGATGTTAGGGAGATGGGAGCAGTGTAGGTGAGAGTGATGAGATGAGGGGTGGATGGATGAGGAGGATGTTAGGGGGATGGGAGCAGTGTAGGTGAGAGTGATTGGGTGAGGGGTGGATGGGTGAGGGGTGGATGGATGAGGGTGATGTTAGGGAGATGGGAGCAGTGTAGATGAGAGTGATGGGGTGAGGGGTGGATGGATGAGGGGGATGTTAGGGAGATGGGAGCAGTGTAGGTGAGAGTGATGGGATGAGGAGTGGATGGATGAGGAGGATGTTAGGGGGATGGGAGCAGTCTAGGTGAGAGTGATCGGATGGGAGGTGGATGGATGAGGGGGATGTTAGGGAGATGGGAGCAGTGTAGGTGAGAGTGATGAGATGAGGGGTGGATGGATGAGGAGGATGTTAGGGGGATGGGAGCAGTGTAGGTGAGAGTGATTGGGTGGGAGGTGGATGGATGAGGGGGATGTTAGGGAGATGGGAGCAGTGTAGGTGAGAGTGATGGGGTGAGAGGTGGATGGATGAGGAGGATGTTAGGGGGATGGGAGCAGTCTAGGTGAGAGGTGGATGTTAGGGGGATGGGAGCAGTGTAGGTGAGAGTGATGGGATGAGGGGTGGATGGATGAGGGGGATGTTAGGGAGATGGAGCAGGGTAGATGAGAGTGATGGGATGAGGGGTGGATGGATGAGGGGGATGTTAGGGAGATGGAGCAGTGTAGATGAGAGTGATGGGATAAGGGGTGGATGGATGAGGAGGATGTTAGGGGGATGGGAGCAGTCTAGGTGAGAGTGATGGGATGGGAGGTGGATGGATGAGGGGGATGTTAGGGAGATGGGAGCAGTGTAGGTGAGAGTGATGAGATGAGGGGTGGATGGATGAGGAGGATGTTAGGGGGATGGGAGCAGTGTAGGTGAGAGTGATTGGGTGAGGGGTGGATGGGTGAGGGGTGGATGGATGAGGGTGATGTTAGGGAGATGGGAGCAGTGTAGATGAGAGTGATGGGGTGAGGGGTGGATGGATGAGGGGGATGTTAGGGAGATGGGAGCAGTGTAGGTGAGAGTGATGGGATGAGGAGTGGATGGATGAGGAGGATGTTAGGGGGATGGGAGCAGTCTAGGTGAGAGTGATCGGATGGGAGGTGGATGGATGAGGGGGATGTTAGGGAGATGGGAGCAGTGTAGGTGAGAGTGATGAGATGAGGGGTGGATGGATGAGGAGGATGTTAGGGGGATGGGAGCAGTGTAGGTGAGAGTGATTGGGTGAGGGGTGGATGGGTGAGGGGTGGATGGATGAGGGTGATGTTAGGGAGATGGGAGCAGTGTAGATGAGAGTGATTGGGTGAGGGGTGGATGGATGAGGGGGATGTTAGGGAGATGGGAGCAGTGTAGGTGAGAGTGATGGGATGAGGAGTGGATGGATGAGGGGGATGTTAGGGGGATGGGAGCAGTCTAGGTGAGAGTGATGGGATGGGAGGTGGATGGATGAGGGGGATGTTATGGAGATGGGAGCAGTGTAGATGAGAGTGATGGGGTGAGGGGTGGATGGATGAGGGGGATGTTAGGGAGATGGGAGCAGTGTAGGTGAGAGTGATGGGATGAGGAGTGGATGGATGAGGGGGATGTTAGGGAGATGGGAGCAGTGTAGATGAGAGTGATGGGATGAGGGGTGGATGGATGATGGTGATGTTAGGGAGATGGGATCAGTGTAGGTGAGAGTGATGGGATGAGGAGTGGATGGATGAGGGGATGTTAGGGAGATGGAGCAGTGTAGGTGAGAGTGATGGGATGAGGGGTGGATGGATGAAAGGGATGTTAGGGAGATGGAGCAGTGTAGGTGAGAGTGACGGGATGAGGAGTGGACGGATGAGGGGGATATTAGGGAGATGGGAGCAGTGTAGATGAGAGTGATGGGGTGAGGGGTGGATGGATGAGGGGGATGTTAGGGAGATGGAGCAGTGTAGATGAGAGTGATGGGATGAGGGGTGGATGGATGAGAGGGATGTTAGGGAGATGGAGCAGTGTAGATGAGAGTGATGGGATGAGGGGTGGATGGATGAGAGGGATGTTAGGGAGATGGAGCAGTGTAGATGAGAGTGATGTGGTGAGGGGTGGATGGATGAGGAGGACGTTAGGGAGATGGGAGCAGTGTAGATGAGAGTGATGGGGTGAGGGGTGGATGGATGAGGAGGATATTAGGGAGATGGGAGCAGTGTAGGTGAGAGTGATGGGATGAGGGGTGGATGGATGAGGAGGATGTTAGGGAGATGGGAGCAGTGTAGATGAGTGATGGGGTGAGGGGTGGATGGATGAGGAGGATATTAGGGAGATGGGAGCAGTGTAGGTGAGAGTGATGGGATGAGGGGTGGATGGATGAGGGGGATGTTAGGGAGATGGAGCAGTGTAGATGAGATTGATGGGGTGAGGGGTGGATGGATGAGGAGGATATTAGGGAGATGGGAGCAGTGTAGGTGAGAGTGATGGGATGAGGGGTGGATGGATGAGGAGGATGTTAGGGAGATGGGAGCAGTGTAGGTGAGAGTGATGGGGTGAGAGGTGGATGGATGAGGAGGATGTTAGGGGGATGGGAGCAGTGTAGGTGAGAGTGATGGGATGGGAGGTGGATGGATGAGGGGGATGTTAGGGAGATGGGAGCAGTCTAGGTGAGAGGTGGATGTTAGGGGGATGGGAGCAGTGTAGGTGAGAGTGATGGGGTGAGGGGTGGATGGATGAGGGGGATGTTAGGGGGATGGGAGCAGTGTAGGTGAGAGTGATGGGATTAGGGGTGGATGGATGAGGGGGATGTTAGGGAGATGGGAGCAGTGTAGGTGAGAGTGATGGGATGAGGGGTGGATGGATGAGGGGGATGTTAGGGGGATGGGAGCATTCTAGGTGAGAGGTGGATGTTAGGGGGATGGGAGCAGTGTAGGTGAGAGTGATGGGATGAGGGGTGGATGGATGAGGGGGATGTTAGGGGGATGGGAGCAGTGTAGGTGAGAGTGATGGGATGAGGGGTGGATGGATGAGGGGGATGTTAGGGGGATGGGAGCAGTGTAGGTGAGAGTGATGGGATGAGGGGTGGATGGATGAGGGGGATGTTAGGGAGATGGGAGCAGTGTAGGTGAGAGTGATGGGGTGATGGGGATGTTAGGGAAATGGGAGCAGTGTAGGTGAGAGTGATGGGATGAGGGTTGGATGGATGAGGAGGATGTTAGGGAGATGAGCAGTGTAGATGAGAGTGATGGGATGAGGGGTGGATGGATGAGGAGGATGTTAGGGGGATGGGAGCATTCTAGGTGAGAGGAGGATGTTAGGGGGATGGGAGCAGTGTAGGTGAGAGTGATGGGATGAGGGGTGGATGGATGAGGGGGTTGTTAGGGAGATGGGAGCAGTGTAGGTGAGAGTGATGAGATGAGGGGTGGATGGATGAGGAGGATGTTAGGGGGATGGGAGCAGTGTAGGTGAGAGTGATTGGGTGAGGGGTGGATGGGTGAGGGGTGGATGGATGAGGGGGATGTTAGGGAGATGGGAGCAGTGTAGATGAGAGTGATGGGATGAGGGGTGGATGGATGAGGGGGATGTTAGGGAGATGGGAGCAGTGTAGGTGAGAGTGATGGGATGAGGAGTGGATGGATGAGGGGGATGTTAGGGAGATGGGAGCAGTGTAGATGAGAGTGATGGGATGAGGGGTGGATGGATGATGGTGATGTTAGGGAGATGGGATCAGTGTAGGTGAGAGTGATGGGATGAGGAGTGGATGGATGAGGGGATGTAGGGAGATGAAGCAGTGTAGGTGAGAGTGATGGGATGAGGGGTGGATGGATGAGGGGGATGTTAGGGAGATGGAGCAGTGTAGGTGAGAGTGATGGGATGAGGGGTGGGTGGATGAGGGGGATGTTAGGGGGGTGGAGCAGTGTAGATGAGAGTGATGGGATGAGGGGTGGATGGATGAGGAGGATGTTAGGGGGATGGGAGCAGTCTAGGTGAGAGGTGGATGTTAGGGGGATGGGAGCAGTGTAGGTGAGAGTGATGGGGTGAGAGGTGGATGGATGAGGAGGATGTTAGGGGGATGGGAGCAGTCTAGGTGAGAGGTGGATGTTAGGGGGATGGGAGCAGTGTAGGTGAGAGTGATGGGATGAGGGGTGGATGGATGAGGGGGATGTTAGGGAGATGGAGCAGGGTAGATGAGAGTGATGGGATGAGGGGTGGATGGATGAGGGGGATGTTAGGGAGATGGAGCAGTGTAGATGAGAGTGATGGGATGAGGGGTGGATGGATGAGGAGGATGTTAGGGGGATGGGAGCAGTCTAGGTGAGAGTGATGGGATGGGAGGTGGATGGATGAGGGGGATGTTAGGGAGATGGGAGCAGTGTAGGTGAGAGTGATGAGATGAGGGGTGGATGGATGAGGAGGATGTTAGGGGGATGGGAGCAGTGTAGGTGAGAGTGATTGGGTGAGGGGTGGATGGGTGAGGGGTGGATGGATGAGGGTGATGTTAGGGAGATGGGAGCAGTGTAGATGAGAGTGATGGGGTGAGGGGTGGATGGGTGAGGGGGATGTTAGGGAGATGGGAGCAGTGTAGGTGAGAGTGATGGGATGAGGAGTGGATGGATGAGGAGGATGTTAGGGGGATGGGAGCAGTCTAGGTGAGAGTGATGGGATGGGAGGTGGATGGATGAGGGGGATGTTAGGGAGATGGGAGCAGTGTAGGTGAGAGTGATGAGATGAGGGGTGGATGGATGAGGAGGATGTTAGGGGGATGGGAGCAGTGTAGGTGAGAGTGATTGGGTGAGGGGTGGATGGGTGAGGGGTGGATGGATGAGGGTGATGTTAGGGAGATGGGAGCAGTGTAGATGAGAGTGATGGGGTGAGGGGTGGATGGATGAGGGGGATGTTAGGGAGATGGGAGCAGTGTAGGTGAGAGTGATGGGATGAGGAGTGGATGGATGAGGGGGATGTTAGGGGGATGGGAGCAGTCTAGGTGAGAGTGATGGGATGGGAGGTGGATGGATGAGGGGGATGTTATGGAGATGGGAGCAGTGTAGATGAGAGTGATGGTGTGAGGGTTGGATGGATGAGGGGGATGTTAGGGAGATGGGAGCAGTGTAATTGAGAGTGATGGGATGAGGAGTGGATGGATGAGGGGGATGTTAGGGAGATGGGAGCAGTGTAGATGAGAGTGATGGGATGAGGGGTGGATGGATGATGGTGATGTTAGGGAGATGGGATCAGTGTAGGTGAGAGTGATGGGATGAGGAGTGGATGGATGAGGGGATGTTAGGGAGATGGAGCAGTGTAGGTGAGAGTGATGGGATGAAGGGTGGATGGATGAAAGGGATGTTAGGGAGATGGAGCAGTGTAGGTGAGAGTGACGGGATGAGGAGTGGACGGATGAGGGGGATATTAGGGAGATGGGAGCAGTGTAGATGAGAGTGATGGGGTGAGGGGTGGATGGATGAGGGGGATGTTAGGGAGATGGGAGCAGTGTAGGTGAGAGTGATGGGATGAGGTGTGGATGGATGAGGGGAATGTTAGGGAGATGGGAGTAGTGTAGGTGAGAGTGATGAGGTGAGGGGTGGATGGATAAGGAGGATGTTAGGGGGATGGAGCAGTGTAGGTGAGAGTGATGGGGTGAGGGGTGGATGGATGAGGAGGACGTTAGGGGGATGGGAGCAGTGTAGATGAGAGTGATGGGATGAGGGGTGGATGGATGAGGAGGATGTTAGGGGGATGGGAGCAGTGTAGGTGAGAGTGATGGGGTGAGAGGTGGATGGATGAGGAGGATGTTAGGGGGATGGGAGCAGTGTAGGTGAGTGATGGGGTGAGGGGTGGATGGATGAGGAGGATATTAGGGAGATGGGAGCAGTGTAGGTGAGAGTGATGGGATGAGGGGTGGATGGATGAGGGGGATGTTAGGGAGATGGAGCAGTGTAGATGAGATTGATGGGGTGAGGGGTGGATGGATGAGGAGGATATTAGGGAGATGGGAGCAGTGTAGGTGAGAGTGATGGGATGAGGGGTGGATGGATGAGGAGGATGTTAGGGAGATGGGAGCAGTGTAGGTGAGAGTGATGGGGTGAGAGGTGGATGGATGAGGAGGATGTTAGGGGGATGGGAGCAGTGTAGGTGAGAGTGATGGGATGGGAGGTGGATGGATGAGGGGGATGTTAGGGAGATGGGAGCAGTCTAGGTGAGAGGTGGATGTTAGGGGGATGGGAGCAGTGTAGGTGAGAGTGATGGGGTGAGGGGTGGATGGATGAGGGGGATGTTAGGGGGATGGGAGCAGTGTAGGTGAGAGTGATGGGATTAGGGGTGGATGGATGAGGGGGATGTTAGGGAGATGGGAGCAGTGTAGGTGAGAGTGATGGGATGAGGGGTGGATGGATGAGGGGGATGTTAGGGGGATGGGAGCATTCTAGGTGAGAGGTGGATGTTAGGGGGATGGGAGCAGTGTAGGTGAGAGTGATGGGATGAGGGGTGGATGGATGAGGGGGATGTTAGGGGGATGGGAGCAGTGTAGGTGAGAGTGATGGGATGAGGGGTGGATGGATGAGGGGGATGTTAGGGGGATGGGAGCAGTGTAGGTGAGAGTGATGGGATGAGGGGTGGATGGATGAGGGGGATGTTAGGGAGATGGGAGCAGTGTAGGTGAGAGTGATGGGGTGATGGGGATGTTAGGGAAATGGGAGCAGTGTAGGTGAGAGTGATGGGATGAGGGGTGGATGGATGAGGAGGATGTTAGGGAGATGAGCAGCGTAGATGAGAGTGATGGGATGAGGGGTGGATGGATGAGGAGGATGTTAGGGGGATGGGAGCATTCTAGGTGAGAGGAGGATGTTAGGGGGATGGGAGCAGTGTAGGTGAGAGTGATGGGATGAGGGGTGGATGGATGAGGGGGTTGTTAGGGAGATGGGAGCAGTGTAGGTGAGAGTGATGGGATGAGGAGTGGATGGATGAGGAGGATGTTAGGGGGATGGGAGCAGTCTAGGTGAGAGTGATGGGATGGGAGGTGGATGGATGAGGGGGATGTTAGGGAGATGGGAGCAGTGTAGGTGAGAGTGATGAGATGAGGGGTGGATGGATGAGGAGGATGTTAGGGGGATGGGAGCAGTGAAGGTGAGAGTGATTGGGTGAGGGGTGGATGGGTGAGGGGTGGATGGATGAGGGTGATGTTAGGGAGATGGGAGCAGTGTAGATGAGAGTGATGGGGTGAGGGGTGGATGGATGAGGGGGATGTTAGGGAGATGGGAGCAGTGTAGGTGAGAGTGATGGGATGAGGAGTGGATGGATGAGGGGGATGTTAGGGGGATGGGAGCAGTCTAGGTGAGAGTGATGGGATGGGAGGTGGATGGATGAGGGGGATGTTATGGAGATGGGAGCAGTGTAGATGAGAGTGATGGTGTGAGGGTTGGATGGATGAGGGGGATGTTAGGGAGATGGGAGCAGTGTAATTGAGAGTGATGGGATGAGGAGTGGATGGATGAGGGGGATGTTAGGGAGATGGGAGCAGTGTAGATGAGAGTGATGGGATGAGGGGTGGATGGATGATGGTGATGTTAGGGAGATGGGATCAGTGTAGGTGAGAGTGATGGGATGAGGAGTGGATGGATGAGGGGATGTTAGGGAGATGGAGCAGTGTAGGTGAGAGTGATGGGATGAAGGGTGGATGGATGAAAGGGATGTTAGGGAGATGGAGCAGTGTAGGTGAGAGTGACGGGATGAGGAGTGGACGGATGAGGGGGATATTAGGGAGATGGGAGCAGTGTAGATGAGAGTGATGGGGTGAGGGGTGGATGGATGAGGGGGATGTTAGGGAGATGGGAGAAGTGTAGGTGAGAGTGATGGGATGAGGTGTGGATGGATGAGGGGAATGTTAGGGAGATGGGAGTAGTGTAGGTGAGAGTGATGAGGTGAGGGGTGGATGGATAAGGAGGATGTTAGGGGGATGGAGCAGTGTAGGTGAGAGTGATGGGGTGAGGGGTGGATGGATGAGGAGGACGTTAGGGGGATGGGAGCAGTGTAGATGAGAGTGATGGGATGAGGGGTGGATTGATGAGGGGGATGTTAGGGAGATGGGAGCAGTGTAGGTGAGAGTGATGGGATGAAGGGTGGATGGATGAGGGGGATGTTAGGGGGATGGAGCAGTGTAGGTGAGAGTGATGGGGTGAGGGGTGGATGGATGAGGGGGATGTTAGGGAGAGGGGGATGTTAGGGAGAGGGAGCAGTGTAGGTGAGAGTGATGGGGGGAGGGGTGGATGGATGAGGAGGATGTTAGGGGGATGGGAGCAGTGTAGGTGAGAATGATGAGATGAGGGGAATGTTAGGGGGATGGAGCAGTGTAGGTGAGATGATGGGATGAGGGGTGGATGGATGAGGGGGATGTTAAGGAGGTGGGAGCAGTGTAGGTGAGTGTGATGGGATGAGCGGTGGATGGATGAGGGGGATGTTAAGGAGATGGGAGCAGTGTAGGTGAGAGTGATGGGATGAGGGGTGGATGGATGAGGAGGATGTTAGGGGGATGGGAGCAGTGTAGGTGAGAGTGATGGGGTGAGGGGGATGTTAGGGAAATGGGAGCCGTGTAGGTGAGAGTGATGGGATGAGGGGTGGATGGATGAGGAGGATGTTAGGGGGATGGGAGCAGTATATGTGAGAGTGATGGGATGAGGGGTGGATGGATGAGGAGGATGTTAGGGGGATGGGAGCAGTGTAGGTGAGAGTGACGGGATGAGGTGTGGATGGATGAGGAGGATGTTAGGGGGATGGGAGCAGTGTAGGTGAGAGTGATGGGGTGAGGGGGATGTTATGGGGATGGGAGCAGTGTAGGTGAGAGTGATGGGGTGAGGGGGATGTTAGGGGGATGGGAGCAGTGTAGGTGAGAGTGATGGGGTGAGGGGGATGTTAGGGGGATGGGAGCAGTGTAGGAGAGAGTGATGGGATGAGGGGGATGTTAGGGGGATGGGAGCAGTGTAGGTGAGAAAAGGTTATGCGCAGGCATGGAAAGAGTTTGGAATGAAAGGCCCTTAGCTGTAATAAATCTAAAGAAAATGTATTTATTTTTAAAACTTTATTTAGATTTATCAGAACATTTTCGGGTTTTTAAAAATTTTTTTTATAACAAACTACTGTACAAGACGGGGCACCCAAAGTCTTGGTGCCTGCGGCCCCGGAGGGTCTTATTCCACCCCTGCTCTACATAGGAGGGATGATGGTTAGGAATGTAGAGGGGGGTTCGCTTTGGGTGGTTGGGTTTGTGTGGGTGGCATGGGGGTCAGTGCCCTGGGGAAGGAGGTTAAACCTCCCCGGTGGATTAAAGGGGACGGTAAACCCCTTGTATGCCATTGCGGCTATACCTCCATGAAATACACTGGGTAGTAAGGTAGTTATGATATTTGTATTAACCTCTTGGCTACCTCAGTGACCATGAAGGCATGCATAATGTGTTCCCTCCTGGCCACTATAGCTTTGAAGGGGTTACATAGTTACATAGTAGATGAGGTTGAATAAAGACGTGCGTCCATCAAGTTCAACCTGTGCTAAATGTAGACAACAGATACTTGATCCAATATCTATACTTCCTTATTGATCCAGAGGATCCCTGGCCATACCTGAGCCGGAGGGTCAATAAATGATTATTTGTGTGTAGGCAGATGCCAGGTATATATTGCATTACAATATGGCTGACACACGGCAGCGTTACTGGCAGCTGGTGCCGGGGTGTTTTATGGCGCGTTAGCCACATCCAAATGAAGGTCCTTACGGACGTTGTTTTACCATAAAATGAGTTTTGTGGATGTCAGTTAAACACAGGGACAATAAGTCCGTTACCAATACAGGTAACGTCTCGTTAGTTGCCCCGATTCAAGGGAGCTCTATGGATCTGCCCCTAAGTCAGTTAATAAGTGATATGCTATACGCAGGGGTGTGCAAACTGGGGCCCGCAACATTTTCTGGGGTGTGGGGCGCGGTTCTTACAGAGGCCCCGCCCTCTTCCCTACAACATGTAAATGGAATGCAGGAGAGCGCGCGAGGCCTCTGCAAGTCCCTCATCTCGTCTCCATCGGCTTCTGGCGACACATCGTCATGACAACGTGGCGTCAAATGTTGTGGTCACATGATGTCACGTTGCCATAGCACCGCGGTGTCACATGACTTTGTGACATCAGAAAACGCAGGAGAAAAGGTAAGGGTGGGGGGGGGGAGCGAGCAGGGGGGAGAGCAGGCAGGGGGCACAGGCAAAAGTTTGCGCACCCCTGTTCTATAGGATGGGGTGGTATATTGCAGGTCATCAGCAAGCGTAGATCATGTGTTGGGTCGTACTACTGTATAAATATGTGTCACCCTGGGAGAGGGTTACACAATGCAGCTCCGTTTCGGCTAAATGCAAAACACATAGCAGCCTTTGCCATTTCAATGTCTTGCTCAGAGAATGAGCTAAATGTATTAGCACAGCAGGGAGGGACTTACCACTGATGTGATGGTTCCTCGTTGCTCAGCTCTTATGCCTGAATTAATATGCATGCAACTAAGTCCATGTGAATCTGCAGTTCACCAAGATATTGCACTGAAATGATCATGGGCATTTTGTGTTGGGGAAGCACAAAACATCATGTAACCCTAGCCATCCTAAAGAGGCCATGTTACACCCAATCTCTGTCTGAGAGACTGACACACGTTCCCCTAGTCCCCTGTTACTCCTGCACTGATGCAGCTTCCCTGTGCTGGGGACAGTCTGAATGCCATTCATATGAATGGAGCTGAACTCTTCTTTAGCACACGGATGCTGCCTGGCAATGTATTGAATAGGAGCCTGGACTAGACCTGTGCAGAATCAGTTAGCCCCATTGACTGTATGCTTAATAGAATAGAAGAGCATCACTTTTTCCCATACACAGTATATTAAACCCATGTACTGTACTGTAACTGCAGAGCATGGCTAAACCCCTCCCCTGCCTTCAGAACATCGCATAACTGCATCATCCATGCTAAAGAGATCTGCAGATTATTGCTTCATCACATTCCCTGCAAACAATGTATTGACCTCACCTATGCTACAGACCTGCAGAGCATCAAGTCACAGCTTCCTGCGAGAGACCATAATGAGACCATAATAAGGCGTCACACCAGAGACCTGCAGCTGATCACCTAACTACTCTAGGCGAAAAAAAACAAACCAGCAGAACATTGCTAAACCCTTTCCTACCCGGTAGAGCTGCAGAACACCTCTCTCGCTGCCAAGCCTAAAACACAGGACAATTATAATTATATAAAATATAAATTATATAAAATAAAAAATATAAAAACAAGATAATTCCTCAACACTTCCCCACAGAGCATCACAAAACACCATCCTTGTTAGAAAGACCAGCAAACCATTAATAATAATCTTATATAACATTGACAATGTAGGCATCGATGTACATAGAGGTTTGTAGGGGCAATGAGCCCATGCCCCATAAAGCTTACAGTGCCTGAAGCACAGTGAAGGAAAGGGACTTGCCCAAGAAGACCTGACAGTGGGATTTTAACCAGGTTCGCCCACTTCAAGGCAATGACTTCACCACGGAGCTATAGCCCCCTTACTTAACTCCTTTCCTTCGTTAAAGACCTGCAGAGAAATGTAGTGGACTTGCACAGACACAACAAAAACCTGAATAGGACCTACAATGTTGTGAGCGTGGCTGCTTGTGCTTGTGTGCTTGCTTGTGTGCTGAATATCTGGGTGCCTCCAGTCTGATATTCCAGCTTCAAACACCTCCCTGCCTTCCTAAATAATGAATCGGAGATGGCAGTAGAGGCAAGCAAAAAGTTTTCACAGTTTCGCTGGTGCTCTGCAGTGATGCACGGCCCCCATGGAGCTGCAAGTACTGAGAATATATCCCCTGAACAATTATCTGAATATAAATAGCAACTTACATAGTTACATCGCAGATGAGGTTGAAAAAAGACATACGTCCATCAAGTTCAACCTGTGCTACTTTTAGACAAGATACATTATCCTATATCTATACAAAAAATAACCACAAACAGAGAAAAGAAACCTAGTTTTGGGCACTCAGATACATCTAATGGGCGAGATATGAAAAAATTAAAACAACTTTAATAAACCACTATTAAAATATTGGGGATTAAAACGAGTATTAAATGCTAGGATCCTAACTTCTGAACATGTAATGCCAGGTTCTGCATCAACGATAAAGATGACAGGAACACTCAACAGGAGTGTCCTGCAATCAGAACAGGTGGGTATCATGAAACACCTGTAAGAGTAACCAGAGGTGTAAAACTCAACTGTTAAGGAAAGTATCAGTGCACATATCCTGAATACATAATAAACACAGCGCCCACAAAAATAGACCCTAGCTTGGTCTGCCAGTAGCCATGAACAATAATCGTGGTACTGCGACTCCAAATATTACTAGATCGGTACTACAAGAAGTAAAGCCCGTTGTTATAAGATGTAAATGATAAAATCATCAGGGTAATGTAATCAAACCCAGTCACCTGGATAGATGGTTAATCCTAGGTGTGGTTAAAACTGGGTATGTAGGGGTTAATGTATTCCCCAGCCAGAAGAGTTATGGCAAATGTACAGCACTAATACATACATTAGCTACACTGGTAGAAACAGCAGGCACAGCTCACTGTGTGGTATGCCTGTGACCCTCACATCTGAAGTATACCTTTAAACGTATACTGATTTTTCACACAGTTCATAGGTGTAACTAAGGTAAACGGCAGTGACCCAACACCTGCTCTGTTAGTCAGAGCTGGTCAATAAAGGGTCAGTGCTAATGAGAGGGTAGATCAGTACTAAGTCATAAGTAGAATGCACTAATGTGCATCTATCTTGTCAGTGTAGGCAGATTAAGTAACAAGCTACTGGTTAAAATGCTCCCTTGGACAATCCAATATAGAGGCCACTTCGTAAATTTGCACGCTGCAAGTGCTGGGAGGCAATGCCGCCAGCTCACTCACGTGTAGGCGTTTATTGACAGCTGCGGAGGTCCCCTATTTAATACCTACCTATATCTATACTTCCTTATTGACTTCATTCTATGGGGGAGGGGTCTTGCACAAGGCCAAAGTATGTTCTCCCATTCTCTAGGGCAGGGGCCATGGCGACGCGTGTGAGAAGCCGCCGGAGCCACGGTAAGTTAGGTTTACAGAGGCCCTGCAGCTCCCCCGGCACTAAATTTAAGTGCCATCGGGAAGTGCGCCAGGCCCCCCACTGGGAGTCGTGCCCCCCAGTTTGCGCACCGCTGCTCTAGGGATCCTCTGTCTGTCAGTGGGACTTTTTAATATGGTTTTAAATCTTCTTCCTCACTTTTGTCCCTGTACCTATTACAAACGCTGTCTCTCTCAGCATGTCCCTGTCTCACTCTCTCTCACTTTGCTCCATTCCTCTTCCTTATTTTCATCTTCTCTTGTGCTTCTCTCATGTTTCTGTATGCTCCCCGCATCCTCCTTTTTTTCATTTGTTTCCCATGTTTGTTTCCAATTCATTTTTATTTATCCTTCCTTCTGGTTCTCTCTCCCCCCACCCCCCTCTATCCTGGTTCTCTCTCCCCCCACCCCCCTCTATCCTGCCTCTCATTCTCTCTCCCCCCACCCTCTATCCTGCCTCTCATTCTCTCTCCATTTCCTCCCCCTCATCCTGCCTCTCATTCTCTCTCCATTTCCTCCCCCTCATCCTGCCTCTCATTCTCTCTCCATTTCCCCCCCCCCCTCATCCTGCCTCTCATTCTCTCTCCATCTCCCCCCCCATCCTGTCTCTCATTCTCTCCCCATCTCCCCCCACTCCTGCCTCTCATTCTCTCTCCATTCCCCCCCCCCCCATCCTGCCTCTCATTCTCTCTCCATCTCCCCCCATCCTGCCTCTCATTCTCTCTCCATCTCCCCCCCCCCATCCTGCCTCTCATTCTCTCTCCATCTCCCCCCCCCCCCATCCTGCCTCTCATTCTCTCTCCATCTCCCCCCCCCATCCTGCCTCTCATTCTCTCTCCATCTCCCCCCCCCATCCTGCCTCTCATTCTCTCTCCATCTCCCCCCCCCCCATCCTGCCTCTCATTCTCTCTCCATCTCCCCCCCCATCCTGCCTCTCATTCTCTCTCCATCTCCCCCCCCATCCTGCCTCTCATTCTCTCTCCATCTCCCCCCCCCATCCTGCCTCTCATTCTCTCTCCATCTCCCCCCCCATCCTGCCTCTCATTCTCTCTCCATCTCCCCCCCCATCCTGCCTCTCATTCTCTCTCCATCTCCCCCCCATCCTGCCTCTCATTCTCTCTCCATCTCCCCCCCCATCCTGCCTCTCATTCTCTCTCCATCTCCCCCCCCCATCCTGCCTCTCATTCTCTCTCCATCTCCCCCCCCCCATCCTGCCTCTCATTCTCTCTCCATCTCCCCCCCCCCAATCCTGCCTCTCATTCTCTCTCCATTCCCCCCCTATCCTGCCTCTCATTCTCTCTCCATTCCCCCCCTATCCTGCCTCTCATTCTCTCTCCATTCCCCCCCTATCCTGCCTCTCATTCTCTCTCCATTCCCCCCCATCCTGCCTCTCATTCTCTCTCCATTCCCCCCCATCCTGCCTCATTCTCTCTCCATATCCCCCCCATCCTGCCTCTCATTCTCTCTCCATATACCCCCCATCCTGCCTCTCATTCTCTCTCCACCCCACCACCCTGCCTCTCATTCTCTCTCCATTCCCCCCATCCTGCCTCTCATTCTCTCTCCATATACCCCCCATCCTGCCTCTCATTCTCTCTCCACCCCACCACCCTGCCTCTCATTCTCTCTATCTCACCCCACCACCCTGCCTCTCATTCTCTCTATCTCACCCCACCACCCTGCCTCTCATTCTCTCTCCATATCCCCCATCCTGCCTCTCATGCTCTCTCCATCTCCCCCCCATTCTGCCTCTCATTCTCTCTCCATATCCCCCCCATCCTGCCTCTCATTCTCTCTCCATATCCCCCCATCCTGCCTCTCATTCTCTCTCCATATCCCCCCCATCCTGCCTCTCATTCTCTCTCCATATCCCCCCCATCCTGCCTCTCATTCTCTCTCCATATCCCCCCCATCCTGCCTCTCATTCTCTCTCCATATCCCCCCCATCCTGCCTCTCATTCTATCTCCATATCCCCCCCATCCTGCCTCTCATTCTCTCTCCATATCCCCCCATCCTGCCTCTCATTCTCTCTCCATATCCCCCCCATCCTGCCTCTCATTCTCTCTCCATATCCCCCCCATCCTGCCTCTCATTCTCTCTCCATATCCCCCCCATCCTGCCTCTCATTCTCTCTCCATATCCCCCCCATCCTGCCTCTCATTCTCTCTCCATATCCCCCCCATCCTGCCTCTCATTCTCTCTCCATATCCCCCCATCCTGCCTCTCATTCTCGCTCATATCCCCCCATCCTGCCTCTCATTCTCTCTCCATATCCCCCCCATCCTGCCTCCCATTCTCTCGCCATCCCCCCCACCATCCTGCCTCTCATTCTCTCTCCATCTCCCCCCCATCCTGCCTCTCATTCTCTCTCCATCTCCCCGCCCTTTCCTGCCTCTCATTTTCTCTCCATCTCCCCCCCCTATCCTACCTCTCATTCTCTCTCCATATCCCCCCAACCTGCTTCTCATTCTCTCTCCATCCCCCCCTACCCATTCCCCCCTACCCTGCCTCTCATTCTCTCTCCATCTCCCCCCCATCCTGCATCTCATTCTCTCTCCATCTCCCCCCATCCTGCCTCTCTTTCTCTCTAATTTCCCCCCTCTCCTGCCTCTAATTCTCTCTCCATATCCCCCCCCATACTGCCTCTCATTCTCTCTCCATATCCCCCATCCTGCCTCTCATTCTATCTCCATATCCCCCCCATCCTGCCTCTCATTCTCTCTCATTCTCTCTCCATCTCCCCCCCCATCCTGCCTCTCATTCTCTCTCCATCTCCCCCCCCATCCTGCCTCTCATTCTCTCTCCATCTCCCCCCCATCCTGCCTCTCATTCTCTCTCCATCTCCCCCCCCATCCTGCCTCTCATTCTCTCTCCATATCCCCCATCCTACCTCTCATTCTCTCTCCATATCCCCCCCATCCTGCCTCTCATTCTCTCTCCATATCCCCCATCCTGTCTCTCATTCTCTCTCCATCGCCCCCCCCCATCCTGCCTCTCATTCTCTCTCCATATCCCCCCATCCTGCCTCTCATTCTCTCTCATTCTCTCTCCATTTCCCCCCCATCCTGCCTCTCATTCTCTCTCATGCTCTCTCCATCTCCCCCATCCTGACTCTCATTCTCTCTCCATCTCCCCCCCCATCCTGCCTCCCATTCTCTCTCCATCTCCCCCTATCCTGCCTCTCTTTCTCTCTCCATCTCTCCGCCCTCACCTGTCTCTCATTGTCTCTCATTCTCTCTCCATCTCCCCCCCCCATCCTGCCTCTCATTCTCTCTCCATATCCCCCATCCTGCCTCTCATTCTCTCTAATTTCCCCCCTCTCCTGCCTCTCATTTTCTCTCCATATCCCCCCCCATCCTGCCTCTCATTCTCTCTCCATATCCCCCATCCTGCCTCTCATTCTCTCTCCATATCCCCCCATCCTGCCTCTCATTCTCTCTCATTCTCTCTCCATATCCCCCCCATCCTGCCTCTCATTCTCTCTCCATCTCCCCCCCATCCTGTCTCTCATTCTCTCTCCATCGCCCCCCCCCATCCTGCCTCTCATTCTCTCTCCATATCCCCCCATCCTGCCTCTCATTCTCTCTCCATATCCCCCCATCCTGCCTCTCATTCTCTCTCTATATCCCCCCCATCCTGCCTCTCATTCTCTCTCCATATCCCCCCATCCTGCCTCTCATTCTCTCTCCATATCCCCCCATCCTGCCTCTCATTCTCTCTCCATATCCCCCCCATCCTGCCTCTCATTCTCTCTCATGCTCTCTCTATACCCCCCCATCCTGCCTCTCATTCTGTCTCCATCCCCCCTACCCTGCCTCATTCTCTCTCATGCTCTCTCCATCTCCCCCATCCTGCCTCTCATTCTCTCTCCATCTCCCCCCCCATCCTGTCTCTCAATCTCTCTCCATCTCCCCCCCCATCCTGCCTCCCATTCTCTCTCCATCTCCCCCCCCCATCCTGCCTCTCATTCTCTCTCCATCTCCCCCCCCATCCTGTCTCTCAATCTCTCTCCATATCCCCCCCCATCCTGCCTCTCAATCGCTCTCCATCTCCCCACCATCCTGCCTCTCATTCTCTCTCCATATCCCCCCCATCCTGCCGCTCATTCTCTCTCCATATCCTCCCCATCCTGCCTCTCTTTCTCTCTCCATCTCCTCCCCCATCTGCCTTTCATTCTCTCTCCATACCCCCCCATCCTGCCTCTCATTCTCTCTCCATCCCCCCCTACCCTGCCTCATTCTATCTCATGCTCTCTCCATCTCCCCCCATCCTGCCTGTCATTCTCTATCCATCTCCCCCCCCATCCTGCCTCCCATTCTCTCTCCATCTCCCCGCCCTCTCCTGCCTCCCATTCTCTCTCCATCTCCCCGCCCTCTCCTGTCTCCCATTCTCTCTCCATCCCCCCCTTACCCTGCCTCTCATTCTCTCTCATTCTCTCTCCATCTCCCCCCCCATCCTGTCTCTCAATCTCTCTCCATCTCCCCCCCCATCCTGCCTCCCATTCTCTCTCCATCTCCCCCCCCATCCTGCCTCCCATTCTCTCTCCATCTCCCCCCCCATCCTGCCTCTCATTCTCTCTCCATCTCCCCCGCCCATCCTGCCTCTCATTCTCTCTCCATCTCCCCCCCCATCCTGTCTCTCAATCTCTCTCCATCTCCCCCCCCATCCTGCCTCTCAATCTCTCTCCATCTCCCCACCATCCTGCCTCTCATTCTCTCTCCATACCCCCCCTATCCTGCCTCTCATTCTATCTCATGCTCTCTCCATCTCCCCCCATCCTGCCTCTCATTCTCTCTCCATCTCCCCCTATCCTACCTTTCATTCTCTCTCCATATACCCCATCTTGCCTCTCATTCTCTCTCCACCCCACCACCCTGCCTTTCATTCTCTCTATCTCACCCCACCACCCTGCCTCTCATTCTCTCTCCATATCCCCCCATCCTGCCTCTCATGCTCTCTCCATCTCCCCCCCATCCTGCCTCTCATTCTATCTCCATCTCCCCCCCATCCTGCCTCTCATTCTCTCTCCATCTCCCCCCCATCCTGCCTCTCATTCTCTCTCCATATCCCCCCCATCCTGCCTCTCATTCTCTCTCATTCTCTCTCCATCTCCCCCCCCATCCTGCCTCTCATTCTCTCTCCATATCCCCCCCATCCTGCCTCTCATTCTCTCTCATTCTCTCTCCATCTCCCCCCCCATCCTGCCTCTCATTCTCTCTAATTTCCCCCCTCTCCTGCCTCTCATTCTCTCTCCATATCCCCCCATACTGCCTCTCATTCTCTCTCCATATCCCCCATCCTGCCTCTCATTCTCTCTCCATCGCCCCCCCCATCCTGCCTCTCATTCTCTCTCCATATCCCCCCATCCTGCCTCTCATTCTCTCTCATTCTCTCTCCATATCCCCCCCATCCTGCCTCTCATTCTCTCTCATGCTCTCTCCATATCCCCCCCATCCTGCCTCTCATTCTCTCTCATTCTCTCTCCATATCCCCCCCATCCTGCCTCTCATTCTCTCTCATGCTCTCTCCATCTCCCCCCATCCTGACTCTCATTCTCTCTCCATCCCCCCCCATCCTGCCTCTCATTCTCTCCCCATCTCCTCCCCATCCTGCCTCTCATTCTCTCTCCATCTCCCCTCCATCCTGCCTCTCATTCTCTCTCCACCCCCCCTTACCCTGCCTCTCATTCTCTCTCATTCCCCCCCCTCTTGCCTCTCATTCTCTCTCCATATCCCCCCTATCCTGCCTCTCATTCTCTCTCCATCCCCCCCTTACCCTGCCTCTCATTCTCTCTCATTTCCCCCCCTCTTGCCTCTCATTCTCTCTCCATATCCCCCCATCCTGCCTCTCATTCTCTCTCCACCCCGCCTTACCCTGCATCTCACTCTCTCTCATTTCCCCCCTCTCCTGCCTCTCATTCTCTCTCCATATCCCCCCATCCTGCCTCTCATTCTCTCTCCATATCCCCCCCATCCTGCCTCTCATTCTCTCTCCATATCCCCCCCATCCTGCCTCTCATTCTCTCTCCATATCCCCCCCATCCTGCCTCTCATTCTCTCTCCATATCCCCCCCATCCTGCCTCTCATTCTCTCTCCATCTCCCCCCCCATCCTGCCTCTCATTCTCTCTCCATCTCCCCCCCCATCCTGCCTCTCATTCTCTCTCCATCCCCCCCTACCTCTCATTCTCTCTCCATCCCCCCCTACCTCTCATTCTTTCTCATGCTCTCTCCATCTCCCCCCATCCTGCCTCTCATTCTCTCTCCATCTCCCCCCCCCCATCCTGCCTCTCATTCTCTCTCCATCTCCCCCGCCATCTCCTGCCTCTCATTTTCTCTCCATTTCCAGCCCCCCCCATCCTGCCTCTCATTCTCTCTCCATTTCCCCGCCCTCTCCTTCCTATCATTCTCTCTCCATCTCCCCAGCCTCTCCTGCCTCTAATTCTCTCTCCATTTCCACTCCATCCTGCCTCTCATTCTCTCTCCATCTCCCCCCACTGCCTCTCATTTCTTTCTCTTCCCCCCTTTTTCTATCCTTAAAAACCTTCTTTTTTCCCCCTTTCTTCAATCCCTGATGCTCCTTCCTTCTCTCCTTCTCTCCTTCACTGCTTCTTTTTCTCACCATTCTTCTTTCCAGGTCACTCTTTTAAACCTCATTTTCTACAATTCATTCTTTTTTTCTCTCTACACTTGTTTCCATTCTTTTCCCCCTCATTCTCCCTCTGTCTTTTTTTTTCTTGTCCTCCTCTGATTTTTTTCCCTCCAAATCCCTCTTTTCTCTCTTTTTCTTCCCTTCAATTCTATTTCTTCCTTTCTTTGTGGTCCCTCACAGTCATTCCTTTTTTTTTTCTTCTTCTCTCTTCTCTTTCCCCATCTATCTCTTTCCCTCAAAACTTCTGCCTCTATCTTTTCCTCTCGTCGTTTCTCTACGCTCCTCTTCTTTTTCTTCTCTCCCTGACTGTAGCAGTGACAGAATGGGGACATCAGACACAGTTCCTCTAATGCCAGCAGCTCAAGGGAACTTACAGAGAAAGGAATGGCAAAGCAGAAATGTGTAGAGTTTTAATTAGATCTTACACTTAATATGCAAATGTGCATGTCCTTCTCAGGTTGGGTAAAATGAGAGTTTTATTTAAATGTGTGGAGGGTTTAGAAGAGCTAATTAGGCAGCAGATAGGAGACAAGGCGCCAAGCCTCGACTTGCTCCTAGCTTGTTTACTGTAGTTACAAAATGCATGATTTTATTCTGCCCTTCACGTGCACTTACACTGTACACTACACCTGATAACATGTGTACGCTACTAGAGTTGGTATGTTATAGCATACAAAGATGTCAAAACATCACATAATGAAGTAAGCAAAGGATGCAGAAAGATAACTACGCATATGATGCAGAATAACCCCAGGACCATGATGTGAATGTCATACAATGGGTACCAATCTGGTATGTATCTCTCTGGCAAGATTAAGGACAATTGGCATCTGTAGCCATAGTGGTTGCAGACTTGGTATTACAGTAGCCATTCTTATATTTAGACACAGGGAGGAAGGGCTCTTTCCCCAGACTTACAGTAATAAGCTGTGCTCTCTTTGTAATGACAGTCTCTATATTCCCTCTCCAGCTCTCTCCCTTGTTAGCTGACCTTGCTGAGAAGTTTCTTGACGTAATTACCAAGATTAAATATTATGCTCCAATTAAAACCTACCACCAAGGGAGATTGAAGAGAGGTGTTTGTGAATCTTCACACGGAGTCAGCTCAGAACCAAATCAACCCATTATATACCTCTCCCACCAACAGAGCCACCAGGGACACATTTGTCTTCCTCTTCCTATAAAGACATTGCAGGCATATACTTGGCCCCACTACCCACAGAGATATCATAGACTCATAAACCACCATTAAGATGCGCACCCTTTACCGCCTATTATAAAAAAATCATGTACACATCTCTAGTAATCAAGACACAGCACTTTTCTATAGATGAATCTCATTAATCATATGAAGGACACATACTGTAACTCTTACAACTCCCATCAGAGCACTTGCATATCACTGTCTAGCAGTTAAGATGACTGTTACTCCTCTTACAGAGGTCGTGGACACACAGATATCCCTTCCTATAGACATCAAATACACTCGTTGAACCACTCAACTCCTCCTACAGAGCCATTAAGGATTTAAAACTGTCATCACTTCCCATAGTGCCAAAAGAGATAGAAACCTATACCTGTTACATACCTTTTCTACTGATACTTTAAAGACACCTACTGTAACTCTTACTCTTGTCAAACAGAGATCAGAGACACATATTGTACATCTCTTACTGAACACAGACTGCTATAGTCTAATGGACATCCAAAACAGAATCCACCAACTGTGCTGCATCTCTAGATACAGACGGTGTTCCCACTCTTTGCTCAGGCATGCAAATACACACTCACGTTTCCCAGAGAGATGCCTCCACATCACAGCTGGATCAGGTTTACCGGTGGCCAAACATCGAAGAGCAACATTGCTTCCCTCATTCACCGTCACGTCCATAGAGATATTCAAGATCTGGGGTGGAACTGGAGAGAGACACAGGGAGAGGTTAGGTAGGGATAGAGAGTATGATGGAAAAACACAAAGAATCAGAGCTAAATAATAATAATAATAATAATAGCATGTTCTTGTATAGCGCTGCTAGTTTTACGCAGCGCTTTACAGAGACATTTTGCAGGCACAGGTCCCTGCCTCTTGGAGCTTACAGTCTATGTTTTTGGTGCCTGAGGCACAGGGAGATAAAGTGACTTGCCCAAGGTCACGAGGAGCTGAAGCAGGTTCCTCTGCTTCAAACTCAGTGTGAGAGTCAGTGTCTTTACTCACTGAGCCGCTCCTTCAGCCCCATAAAGATGGAAGGACAGAGATAGGAAAGGGGGAGACCTAGGAAATGGGAGATAGATGGTGTACAGCAACCACACAAGAAAGTAAATGTGATGATAGAATGGTAACCTGAGGAAAGAAAATACTGTATATGAAAACGAGAAAAGGCAACGCTTTGGTTTTGTTTTTTACTCAAGTCTCCTATCTTCACAACTAAGACACCATCAATGTAACCACATTACCTCAGATCCAGTAAATAATAATAACAAAAAATTCTGTCAATGGGATTTGTTTTTTTTTCTGGAGTTATTTTTTGTACTGGTTTTAGCCCCGTTTTGCATCAATTTATTAAAGGAGCATGACTTTTTAGGCATTCTCTTCCATATTTTGGGAGTGACAACTTTCCTATCTTTTATTCAGTGTGATCAGAGGGTTGTTGTCTTAAAGGTTCATATATAGCACAACTACAGATGTAATACAACTTACCTTCCCCAGAGCTGCCGGAGAAAATAAAGTGTTTTCTCACAGCTCAGGGGAAGGTGACAGACACAGGCAGCTGCATTGGTTGCATTTAAATCAAGTAGCTGCTTGCGGCTTCTTCCCCTGCAGCCCAGGATTTTTATGGTCATTTTCCACTGGCAATTTTAGAGTGCCCGGAATGTTAAACGGGCTGTATTTGTAGGAAGAATAATCAGGTTGGTCCATATAGTATATCATAGCATGCAAAGCCTTAGCATTGCTTTCAATTTCGTGTGTCTTTCCCTCCCCCCGCTGCAATTCCATACAATAACATCAAACCTGGGAAAACTTGATAAAACAATTACTACTTAAAACAAGAAAATGACACACACTATAACTCTTGTGTTAGCATCTTTCATTGGCTCTTGATATATGACTTCCTATATACAGTATAACACATTAAGGGCCTCATGCAGAGAGCATAGAATTTTCAAATTGGCGAATTTCATAAAAAGTAGCTTTTTTGGAGAGTTTTATTCTCCATATGCAGAAAAGTGCGAATTCTGCTATGTTTAACATGGATGCGTGTGGCGAGTTTGAATGGGAAAGATGCGCGATTCAGAAATGTGTAAAAAAAAAAATCGCGGCTTTTTTTCCCCCTTTGCTATAGGCGGCGAGCGCCATTTTATTGCCAACTTTTCCTGGCGCGGCAAAAATGAGAAAATCGCGCCATTTCCCTGGCGCGAACAGCCGCTACATGCCGTTCGTACCTCTCTGCATTCGGAGAGTTTTAAAAATGGCGAGATGGAGGTTCTCGCCAGCCGCGAGGCGAGTTTTAGCAATAGAAAAAACAAAATGGCGCGTTTTTCGTAACTCGCCATTTTCTGCCGGTTTCTGCGCGAAATTGTACAAAAAATGGCGAATTTTGAAATAACGATGCTCTCTGCATGAGGCCCTAAGAGAGAAATGATTGCACAAGAACTAGTGAGGAAGGAAACAGAGAATCCATGGGGGTTCCTTTGGAATTGAGGACCACAGGAACAAGCATGAAACCTTCTCCTGCAGTGAAGATGACATAGATTAGAGTATGCAGCACTCAAATGCAATAATGGTTTATATCTTTCCATCCTCACCACAATTGTAGTGAAGAGTTTGCTATTTACGACTAGTTAGAGCCTGTAAGCAGAGCAGTTGGATTTTTATGAACTCTTTCTGGGGCATTTGGCAACAAACGTGTTGGAGCCATAAAATAAATTATTGGAATCAAGTAGGGTTGTAATGTTCTTGTATGTTGGGAACACTAATATATACAGATGTAGCCAGGTTATCTTACTTAGTGATGAAGCAGAATATTGCATTATATCACAGAATATCACAGTCTCCCTATCCCGTCAGAGGTTAAAATAACCTTGGCTAAATCTGTACATCTCTTTCTTGAAAGACACATACTGTACAATTACTTGTTAAGTATAGCACAGTGAATCAGTGTTGGCCCAGGCAGGAACTGAACTCAGCAGCTTGTGCATTTGAGACCAACTTCATAACCACTATGCCATACCCACGCTTAAGTGCCCCCAAAAAAGGCACACAATAGGAAAGTAATGTGAAATTCATGGGGAGGCTGGAGTTTATTCTACATAGACAATGAGGAAGTCCAAAAAACAAGATTCACCCTTACAATCAATATACATTATGGTAATGGGACTAACTGGTTCCAGATTGTCATGAGCGGGTCCTACAGTTCATATTTTGATGCTCTCCTTGTCTACAAGCCTCATTGATTTTCCTTACTAGGAAAACCTTCTGGTGTGGGAGCCTGTGCCAGGCAGGGTTGCCAACAGCCCCCTGGTTAATGAACATTTTCAGCCTTTGACATTTCTAAATTGTTTTTCTTATTGTTTTCAACATTGGTGTAGGAGATTTAAAAACTTGAACTAATTGCACCTTAAGCCAGTTTTGACTGTTAAATAAATAGCTTTTTTTTTTTTGTAGTGGCATATACTGCTTTGCAAACAAATTGGAAGCCTTCATCAATATGATACTTTTTCATGCCATGGTTTCTTCATAATGCAGCATACGTTTAGCAGCTTTGAAAATTTAGGATTGAAAGTGCGAAATGATCAATAGCAAATATAAGAGAATAGAAAACACATGCTGCTTTTGTTAATAGCTAGTTAGGAGCTCATGAGGAATACAGCAGAAACTCCAAAGTTGTGAGGTGAGAGTACAGTCATTAAGTAGTCTCTAAGAAATCATAACAATTGTCTTTAATAGGCACACAGACAAAAACGCTTTCGCGTCAATATTCCTCTAAAACAGAAAACTAGTGAATCATTTTGAATATTTTTGCAAAGCATGGGACTAGGAAAAGAAAGTGTCTGTGACGGTGTCTGTGTGGGCCTTTTTAGATCTTCAATACTGGTTTTAAAAACAGCACTGTTTGAAGCTGTTCTTTTAATCAGGAGTAAAGTGGAGAGCATAATTCCTAAATGCAGTCATCTGAAGTCAGATGATTACATTACTCACATATTCCCCTATTAAATATAGCGAGACGCAGGGGAATGCGCAGGGAATGAGGTTTCTCACTGTGTTACACAGCGGCTTACATAGAGTAAGAGTGGTCATGATAAGAATATGAAAAAAAAATGCTTTACTAAGAAGTAATACACTGTCTTAATGTCACAATGAAATAGAGCCATGTAGTTGTAAAAAGTAGACCTGATTTTAATTTGAATTCAATTGAAAATATAAGGAACGTCCAACAATTTGGTTTGCTACTGGAATTTCTTCTGAGTGGGACTTGGAATCAGTTTCTAACCCAAAATAAGGAGTGAAACCTGGCCCCAGATTAAAAAAGCAGCTTCTGCCACTTTCAAAGTTGGTCTATACACAGGATGAAACAAATGAAAGCCTGGACTAGTTCAATATGCCCTGAGCCATCCTCCAGATTAACAGGGAATCCTCAGCCAGTTCAGCTGTTCCTTATATAAAGCCAAGTATACTGTAGGCTAATTTTAATTTGAGGCCAGGTTGCTCCCAAACCAACCTAACATGACTTGAAGTCATGGTGATAGCAGTATTGCCAACCTGCCCCAGCGTCATCTTGAGAATGTAGCACAGTCTACGTTCCTCAAGTTGTCACTATCCATAAACACGACTCCTGTGGCCCATAATGCAATGGAACCACAATTTGAAACCAAAGACTGGATCAAAATATAACGATGGCATGAAATAATTTCAATTGTGGGGAGGGACTGGTTTGCTTTCTCAAGGCATTCTGGGTTATATGGGATGATTTTTCTATTGAGGAAAGTGAATGAACAATATATGGGACGGTATCAATATGTTCTCCAGACTAATAAACAAATAATTCAGGACTCATCAAATGTAGTCCTCTAAAAGCAACCGACAGGTCCGGTTTACATACCTAAGAAGTACATTCATTAGTTATTCTGGCCCAAGCCCACTGTGGGTAGTGAGTAGGATCAGGTAGCTAATCTTTAAATGCACACGGAGTCCTGCTATTTTCTGTCACTTTTATTGGAGGGGGTATGCAGAGGGTATAAAATAACAGACAGGTTACATTTGTGGGGAGAAGGTGAAAATGAATAGTTTTCTGGGGGAGCAGTGAATGGTGCATCTACTCACTGTATCTGCTGATAGTAAAAGAAAGCAACAATGTTGCTACTCCTTGTGGCTTGCAAGTCAGTTGCCTTGGCAACCTCCCTCTGCTCAAACCTGAGTTTGTTTAGTCTTCTGCCCTGCCTTCCTCTGTTATTAGTATGCCCCATGTGCTTGTTCCTGCCTCAGAACAGAGAAACCAAAAATGCAGAGCGGTTCCAGGACACTCCCCGTCTGGTATCTGTAGATACCACTATTCATAAACAATATAATGGAATATATAAAATACGTAAACATTTGTAAAAGTCCATGTCCACATAACACGTGGTACTAGCCACTACCACTGGGTCTCCAAAGTCCTTTGATGCCTCAGGTGCCAAGGTAAGTGAACCAGTCCAGGATGGCTGGGTGCTCCTCAATGTCTCTTAGTCCATAAAATGGGTGGGACAAACAAAAATGGCAATAGGGACACCCAAGTGGTGGTATCCCAAGTCCTCAAAGTTTTGGCAAGAGTCCGGGTTGTGACAAATGCTGGCACTGCGACCATGAACGTTGTCAAGGCTCAAGGGAGAGTCAAGCTGAACTTGCCTCCAGGGTTGTGAAGTCTTGACTGTTGAACAATTCCAACCGAGTATTCCCAGCACACTTGGGGATTGGTAAGGTGACCACCTGTTCTTGTGGGATGCAAGGGATCGGGGGACACGCGCCTCTCAGCGGGTCCCTGTCACCTCAGCTCCCAGTGCGGCTGTCAGCTCCGGTTCCCCGCGCCCTCGGCTCCTTACCTCTCCTGCCCCCACGCCGTGCCGCTCCTCCACGGCGCACGCCGCATCCTCCCGCGTGCGGCCGGGGCGCGCGCACGGCAAGCTTACAGAGTGCGCGCGCTCCCGATCCTCTTACTCGTCCTCCTGTGCCGCTGGCTCCGCCCCCCATCGGCTGCAGGCGATTTCAACTACTCACCTCTCTGAATCCCTCCCTGCTCACCTGGACCTATCCCTGGGATCACTCAGACAGGCCTCCGCTCCACCCCTTGCTACCATTGGTCCTCCTGCATTTATAACCCCAGTCTGCCCTCTCCTTCCTCGCTCTGCATAGTTCTTCTGTGACTCCTGTGTGCAGATGTCTATGCCAAGCTCTGTTCTCTGTTACAGCTCTTGTTCCTGTCCCTGCCCTTGTTGGATACCTTTGTATTTGATCTCGGCTCTTGTTTGACTACGTGTACCTCGCAACCCCTGGACTCGGCTTTGGACCTCACTACGCTGCTTTCTCCTGTCCCTGACCCACGGCTCTTGGATATTGACCCTATGACTTCTGGAACCCCGGACTCAGCAAGTATCACGTTAACCCTTTCTCACCAGGCCCGGCAACGCACCTTACCACACTCCGGGCATGCCCTCACTGCTGTGGGTGCAAGTTATACCTTTACCCACCTCAGTACTGGGGACTGGCCAGGTCTGCGGGCATACAGGTGTTACATTATGCAGAGCCCAACAAATGCAGACCCCCCTGAGGTGGGCCAAGGTGTCTCTATGGACCACTGGCAATTTTTAAGTGACCAAGTCACGGCCGTGGCGCAAGAACTTTCTAAACTCTCCTTGCGGGAATCGCCAGTTGCACCGTCCCCTCCTGCTCCTATACCTATGGGCAACTCTGAGCCACGTATTCTACCTCCCAACCAGTATGCCGGGGATCCCCTTACGTGCCGGGGATTCTTGAACCAATGTGATGTCCAGATCGAGATGTCCCCATCTCGGTTTCCCACAGGTCGTTCTAAAGTGGCCTATGTCTATGCCCTGCTTACGGGCGACGCTATCGCTTGGGCTTCTCCCCTCTGGGAGCACAGATCTGATTTAACACAGGATTACCCCAAATTCCGGCGAGAGTTCCAGCAGGTCTTTGACACCCCAGCGCATAGGGAAACTGCAGCTTCTTCCTTGTTTCATCTCTCCCAGGGTCGCAGGTCGGCTGCAAGATACGCGGTGGAGTTCTGCACCATCGCTGCAGAGACTTAGTGGAATGATGAAGCTCTCGCCGCGGCATACTGGCAGGGTTTGTCCGAATCCCTCATGGATGATCTCGCAGCTCGTGTTCGTCCCTCATCTCTAGAGGATCTCATTGCCCTCAGCATCCGGATGGACCAGCGCATTCAAGAGCGACGTCACGAGCACCAGCGTCCCCATTTAATGCCGCCCTTGCTTGCTTCTCCTAGGTCGCCTCCCTTGGCTCTTCCTGCACTGGACGCTCCCGAACCGATGCAAATCGATAGCCAACAGCTTCGGACTGCTGAGAACACGCCGCCGAGATGAGGGTCTCTGCTACTACTGCGGCTCCCCGGAACACCAACTACGTCACAGTCGCCTGAAACTGGGAAACGAGACCACCCAGTAAAGGTAGAGGGGCTTCTACTGGGTACCATTTCTCCTGGCCCCTCTTCCCCCAAAGAACTACAGAAGAGAATCCTTCTCTCCATAACTTTTGAGGGTCCCAATGTTAGGGTAGAGGTTGAAGCCTTCATCGACTCTGGGTCTGGTGGTAACTTTCTGGATCACGACTATGCCTGCAATAACCAAATCCCGTTAGTCAAGAAGAAGTCACCCATTGGCCTTGAGGCTATCGACGGTCGACCGCTTCAACCAGACTTCATTATTTGGGAATCTATTCCCCTCACCCTGACCACCGTGGATGATCATACTGAAGTCATCATCTTCGATGTGTTCCACTCTCCTACTGTCCAGGTCATTTTGGGATTGCCGTGGCTTCAGCTTCACAAATCGCGTGTTGATTGGAAAAACGAACTACCGATCCAGTGGGCTCCTACCGTGAAGAAGACGGTCACTCCTCCCGCTACCGTGCTCGCTGGTCTCGACACCACTTCACCTTCTCTCTCTACCCTGCCAGAAGTATACCATGACTTTTTGGATGTCTTTAACAAGACTACGGCTGAAGTCCTACCACTTCATCGCTCGTATGATTGCCCCATCGAATTAATTCCTGGAACCATACTCCCCAAGTCTAAGTCATATCCCCTATCTGTGCCCGAGACCGAGGCTATGGCGACCTACATCCAGGAGAATCTTAAGAAAGGGTTTATTCAGAATTCCACCTCCCCTGCCGGGGCAGGTTTCTTCTTCGTGAAAAAGAAGGATGGCTCTTTAAGACCCTGTATCGACTATCGTGGGCTTAACAAGATTACAGTTAAAAACCGGTACCTTCTTCCTCTAATTTCAGAGCTCTTTGACCAGCTACAAGGAGGCTCTATATTTTCCAAGCTCAACCTGAGAGGAGCTTACAATTTAATCCGAATACGAGACGGTGACGAATGGAAAACTGCATTTAACACGCGTTCGGGTCATTATGAATATCTAGTGATGCCGTTCGGCCTCTGCAATGCCCCTGCCATCTTCCAAGAAATTATGAATGATATCTTCCGGGACATTTTGGGTATCTTCGTCATAGTATACTTAGATGATATCCTCATTTTCTCCAAGAACCTGGAAGAGCACATTCGTCACACCACGGTGGTTCTCTCTCGGCTTCGTGCAAATAGCCTCTACGCGAAGATGGAGAAATGTCTTTTCCACCAATCATCCACAGCCTTTCTTGGCTATATAATCTCCGATAGATGTTTCACCATGGATCCTGAGAAATTGAAGGCTGTTCTGGATTGGCCGTTGCCGAATTCCCTAAAAGCCGTTCAGCGTTTCCTTGGCTTTTCTAACTACTATCGAAAATTCATCCGTAATTTCTCCACTATCGCACTACCCATTACTGCTCTTACCAAACAAGGGGCTGATTCGACAGCATGGTCCTCTGAAGCCATCAAAGCCTTCGAGTTCCTCAAAAGGGCTTTCGTCTCCGCCCCAATCCTCCGGCATCCGGATACATCCCTTCCTTTCACCCTTGAGGTTGACGCTTCTGATGTGGGAGCTGGGGCAGTACTCTCACAAAGATCTTCTCCTCAAGAAAGACTCTATCCGTGTGGATTCTTTTCTAGGAAATTCTCTTCGGCCGAGAGAAATTATGATGTCGGGAACCGTGAACTTTTGGCTATCAAATTAGCCTTGCAAGAATGGAGACATCTCCTCGAGGGTACCAAAGAGCCAGTAGCTATTCTCACTGATCACAAAAACTTATTGTACATTGAGGGGGCTCGTCGTCTGGGATCCCGTCAAGCACGTTGGGCACTCTTTTTCTCTCGTTTGACGCAGCTACACGGAGGCGCGGCCACACAGAGGCGCACCAGCCTCTTAAAGGCACAGCACCCCCAAACCATTGCTGCAATCAAATGCAGCCTTACTACTGGGCTTTATTGCTCCTAACTGGGAAACATTCTGGAACCTATCCCTGCTGCAGCCTGGCTCTTCCATACACCCCCAACTTGCTACCCTGCCATTGGATCCTCTCTCCTACATATACCCTGCGGCTTCACGAACTCATCGGCTGAGCATAGAACCAGTTGTTCTCATTACTCTCTGCCTCCCTTGTCCTGTCTTGTTTTGCAGTCTTCCTCGTGTACCGAACCAGCTTCCTCTTCGACTCTTCGTACCTCTGGCATCCTGAACTTGGAATATGGCAATATAACTCTCCGCACCTCTGGCACCCCGAACTCGGCAAATGGTAAAACGATTACGTCTCTCTCTCTAACCCCGGACTTGGCTAACAGCACCCACTACCATCCGTACCTCTCCTGCCCCGACTCAGACACCCAGACCATTCTACTCTCAAGACGTGCCCACGTGGCTGTGGGTGGTGTTATATCCTTTCCCACCTCAGCACCGCGGTCCCGCCTCGTTTATTGTGAGCTCGACCCGACACACGTGTCCATTTTGAAACCCTTCGTTCAAAATGTACATTTTCCGGACCGTCCTCAGAGACCCAATCCCGTCGTAATACAAGGGCAACTGGAATTTGAGGTCCATTCCATTCTTGATTCACATTTTTCCAGGGGCAGACTTCAGTTCCTCGTTCATTGGAAAGGATATGGCCCGGAGGAACGCTCCTGGGTACCTTTGGATTTGATCTCGGCTCTTGTTTGACTACGTGTACCTCGCAACCCCTGGACTCGGCTTTGGACCTCACTTCGCTGCTTTCTCCTGTCCCTGACCCACGGCTCTTGGATATTGACCTTCTGACTTCTGGAACCCCGGACTCAGCAAGTATCACGTTAACCCTTTCTCACCATGCCCGGCAACGCACCTTACCACACACCGGGCACGCCCTCACTGCTGTGGGTGCGTGTTATACCCTTACCCACCTCAGTACTGGGGACTGGCCAGGTCTGCGGGCATACAGGCGTTACATGGGATTGCACTGGGTTATTTTAGGATTCAACTTCCAGAAGTAACTCCCTTTAGAGAGGTCCTTTTTACCGCTGACAGCTGGTCTTGTCTTCATACGATCCCTTCTGGACACAGCTGGGGGCAATCTTCTTTGCCTCTGTTATTGCACTGACAGTGCTTAGTCTTTTGCAGAGATGCCAACCACGATGCCTATCTACTTTACCACCAGGTGTGTGGCTGAAAGCAGTGGTAGCATGCTTGAAACGTGCAAATGCGCGCTGGAGCATTGCCCATATAGAGGAAGGACGGGTTTATTGCTTGTCTTTAGGTTTCACATTTGTGACCACAGCACAGACTTGAAGGTGGACCTTTATGGCTGCTTCCAGAATTATTAATTGAAACGTATCTGCTGGAACCGATGGGAACTCATTAGGTTGTAGGTCAGAGACTCTGGTTCAGTTGGCGATGACGTGCTGCGTGGATGAGTTGAAGTCACTAATCCAGGGAGAAGGAGTGGCTCAGTGAGTAAAGACATTGACTGGCACTGAGTTTTAAGCAGGGGAGCCTGGTTCAATTCCCGGTGTCGGCTCCTTGTGACCTTGGGCAAGTCACTTTATCTCCCGTGCCTCAGGCACCAAAAACATAGATTGTAAGCTCCACAGGACAGGGACCTGTGCCTGCAAAATGTCTCCGTAAAGCGCTACATAAAACTAGCAGTGCTATACAAGAACATGCTATTATTATTATTATTATTATTATTAACCCAGTAGCGTAGTCTGCAGGGTTCTGGTCTGAAGGCACATTGTGCCACTGATCCGTTTCTGTGAATTTCTCGATTCCTTTTCCTTTGTTTAGGAGATATCCACTGGGTGGACGGAATGGAGGCAGAGCTGTCCAACTGTTTGTATTGTCTTTGAAGATCTCTTCATCAATGACCTTCAGGAGATCATTCTCTTCCTTTGGTGGGTTTAGCATGTCATCTTCTGTTGTCTGGACTACTGTACAGCCAAGGCCATTGTCCCATTCCTCTAATATAAAGATGTCTTTGTGGTTCTCAGGGGTATGACCTTGTTTCTCTTCGTTGCTAAGTCTTCCTGTCACTTGGATATGGTAAGACATGGTTTGAAGACGGATGTGTGTCCACATTCCATTACGTTTGTTATTCGGGCATCAATATAGTCTGGTTTGTGCCCTTTGTCCAAGCATACATTGCCCACTATCACACAACCTAGGTCCAGTTTCTGGGCAAATGGGGCGTTATGGGGTCCGTTGCGCTGTTTGCGGATTTTGTTCACTATCAGGATGTTTTTGCCGGGCAGTAGCAAAATCTTGGCATCTTGTTCTATCGGCGGGATGCGGTCAGTTATTCCCCTAAGGTGTGCTAAGAAGTGCTGCATCTTAAGCAAACTCTAAAGTCTCTGAGTAGGTTCTTGCGTTCCTGTATGGGCTTCATTCTAAACTCAAAATACCAGTTAAGTGGGTGTGGTTTCTTGTGTATGGGGCATTCCCTGTTTGGGTCCCCTGTCTCCCTGCTTTAAGCGATAGAATGATTGGGATGTGTAGATGTTGTAGAAGACACGTCTGTCCTGTGGACCGAGATCGTCACTCTGGTGTTACCGTATCTTGTCACCGGTCCTTCATTCTTGAGGTTGCTTGCGCTAGCTGCAGTTGGTGAACCCATGGCGAAGCTGGGATAATTTTTCGTATCAGCTGCTTCCTGAATAAAGCTCAAGAAGAATGAAAAGGGAGGGAAGGTGACTTGCTTCTCCCTTTTGTATTTTGTACCTTTGCGAAGACCATCTTTCTTGAAGGTTGTAAGGTATTTTCTCCAAGATGGATTTGACTCCATGAGCACAGTCTAAGATGTTGAGACCTGGTAGGGCTTGATCAGCTCTTGGCTACTCCAATTCCTTCAGCAGATCTCCGAGCTCTCGTAACTTTGTGTAGTCTTTGACCGAGATTCTTGGGAAGCTGTCGATTCTCTTGAAAAGTGCGCCTTCAATTATCTCTGAAATACCATAGCACTTCTCTAGTCTCTTCCATACTACTACTTGCTCTATTACATCCATACTTCAAGGCCTACTTGAGGGCGATTTATATTTGCTTCCCTGAGTCGATTCACATGCTCTGAAGATTCTTTCCCCAACCATTTGGTTAGCAGGTTGAGTTCTTTCCTTCAATATAGAAATCTGCCATGTGCTCCAGGGTAGATGGAACAAAACAGGATCTGTGTGATCAGTGTGGATCAAGGGAAGGGGAGAGCAAGGGGAGCGAAATCAAATGAGGCGATATCCAAGGGGAGGAGGTGGGGTAAGGAAAATGGGGACAGTGTAAGTCCTCTACACCCTCCGTTGATACCCTCTAGTGTCCTCCTCCCTCACAGAGATAAAGTGCAGCGATCCTGGTGAGATGAAATGTATTCAAGGGTTGAACAGTGGGGAAAGCAACTCTCACCGCTTGATGTATATCCCACTCAGAGCTCCCGCGGCGGGTCAGTCAATGGGGAAACCACCTCTCACTGCTCCACATGTGCTCCTCTCTGAGCTCCCGCGGCGGGTCAGTCAATGGGGAAACCACCTCTCACTGCTCCACGTGTGCTCCGCTCCATGCTCCCGCTATCATCTCCCCCAATCAGTGGCACTGCATGTCCGCAGTGGAAGCTCCTCCCTCTCCCCCCAAACGGGTGCCTCCGAAGACCAAATGCTGGCACAGAAAGAAACAGGCTCCAGGGCACTCCCAAATCGATCCAGATCAATTTTAAATCAAATGAAAAATTGTGGTCCCAGTGTAGAAAAAATGGGAAAAAATCTTTATTGCAGCATACGAAAGTAGACAGTAAAAAACCTCCCACGCGTTCCAACCATGAGTATCATGGTTCTGTGCATTCACTATTTTTACCTTTTATATGTTTCTTGCATCATATTCTATTATGGTTTCTTATTTTAATCAGTACTTAGAGTATTGTTTGATTATACAATCAGTTTCACCTGATTGTGGTTTTTTAATTGTGTAGCACCTATATAGAGTGCTTGTTAACCTCATTTGTTACTCCTTGAGAAAGACCAGTTGTTGGTTGAAACGTGTGGGAAGTTTTTTTACTGTCTCCTTTCGTATGATGCCCTGGAGCCTGTTTCTTTCTGTGAGTTCTTTCCTTGCAGTGAAGTCCAGACTCTTGGTTACATCCTTGAATGTGGACTTCAACACTCTGTTGTTATCAGGACGGTCGTCGAAACTGGTAAGTCCTGTTTTGACCAGATCAGGCTGGATCATGTACTTGCCCATGTCTGTTAGGCCTGATCACATGACCGCTCACATCCAATGGGAGCGAGGGACTAGCCCCGCCTCCCGCTCCGCCTCCGCCCCGCCCCCAGAGCGCGCTCACTGCCTCGCCTGCCAGGACAGGAAAAAGCTTCATTTTGAGCAGGCGAGGCAGAGCAGGAGCGCGGCTCAGCGCGGCTGAACCTGCTATGTCCCAGGCCTTAGATCTTGCTGACTTTGCTGACCTTGATGAATGCCTGATGCACTGGAGCGCTGTGATGCGGGTAACAGGGAGGATGACAGAGAAACAATAGGGAGAGAGTAACATGAGGGGCATACAGTGATGGGGGTGAGCGTGACATTTAGGGTAAGAAGAAAGTGACACGGGGGAGTGACAGCAGAGAGTGGCAATGGGGGAGTTTGAAAATGACGGGGAAGAGGTGTCCCTGTCTTCTACAGTGCAAATGTAGCATGTGTTAATTGCAGCTCCAATGCTTCCTGTGTCACCTGCCGGCCTCGTCTCCACTGCTAATTGGATCCTGGTGTAACACCTTTTCCCCTGGCCAATAAAAGAGGTCACATCAAGGTGTATTGGTTATGTGCAGGCGATGCTCAGCGTCTCTTATTTACCCGTTTCTCAGGGTGCTGGTATTCGTGCAGCGCTGGTACGGTAAGTAGATAGAAGTAATTATAAAGGGCACCAGGAACTTTTCTTTATTTACATGGACAGGCAAAGAACTTCTTCTGTAGGTGCCCACACAGTGTTCCCAAAGATGCACACTGCTTATCACCTCGTTTTCATCCATTGCCAAGTTGATGGCCTTTTAGTTATCCACTGGGTCTCATTGGCAGGGTTCACAACTCGTCACCCTAACGGCACTCTTCAGATTCTCACCCACTGAGTGCAGGGGTGTACAGTATGTATGGGAACCTCACATTCCAGCAGCTTGAGGATGACACTCCACGACTCCCACTAGGAAGCCTCCTATGGAGTACCATGTATGTCCCCTCTTGTGGGTAGGATACATCTCAGGACCATATAGAGGGGCCCTATTTCTAGAAGTGACAATTCCCTGGCTGGAAAGTAACAAAGGTGATCCTACTACTACATACACCATTTCACACTAACAGGAGTCACACTATATACAGTGAGATCCTCCATCTCTGTATCCTCCTGAGAAAGTTCACCTTTCCTGTCTTGCCTTTAAATTCTTCATGGGCAAGCTACCCAGCTACCTGAACAAGCTCCTCACCCCTACCACTTTCAGCACTTATCACCTGAGATCAGACTCCAAAAGACTGTTCATGGTCCCAAGGCTCAACAAAGTATCCGGACGTTCCTCCTTCTCCTACCGTGCACCCCAAAACTGGAACAACCTACCAGAGACTCTCACATCCACCACCAGTTAAAGTTCTTTCAAATCTAAGGCTGTCTCACATTTTAACCTGGTCTGTAACTGTTTCATACGCTCATAATATATATTTTCTTTAACTGTGCACGCAATGTCTTGTATATAATGTATACCCTGTTCATTTATGTAACTGTACTTGTAACCATGTATTATTTGTTTTACTCTGTGCCCAGGACATACTTGAAAACGAGAGGTAACTCTCAATGTATTACTTCCTGGTAAAATATTTTATAAATAAATAAATAAATAAAATCTGAACCTAGAATGTTCTACCCCACTATATATACCAAGCAGTGACATCATTAGTCACCATACTTACGGGGGGTGGGGGGGAGTGGTTTGAGTTCAACTTTGTATCTTATACCCAGTGACAAACTAGACATTTTCTAGAAGGTGAGCATGTCTAGGCTTCTGCCAAATCAATCTACACCAGGTGGTGACTAGACTGTTACACTGTAGCTACCCCTACAGTTAACTCTCTAGGTCTTCCCATTAACCCCTTGAATAAAAGTAGTAATCCCAAAGGGGGTTTACATTGGTATAAGAGGTGGCCATATATAGAATGCCTCGGGCAGAGCTGCAGTAACCCCCACAGTCCCTACAGCTGCATCAGAGCAGGTACTGTAGCATCCCATGGGAGGGGACCCTTTTATTAGAGGGCAGTATTGAAGGTTACTTCCCCAGACTTCTGATACCCTCTCTCACAAGCCACATTGATGAGCATCAAACAATCAGGACAGGGAAATGGGACCCGAATTTGAGGCAGAGATGTGTTTCGTTTAGTTTCTGTACCAGATTCGGATGCTAGAAATGAACTCGTGCGCCGGATCAAACCAAATCGCAAGTGTTTTGGACAGTTTGAATTCTGGAAATCTGGACCCGCTAGTATCAGAGGCATGGGGTTTTTGAGAGTGCTGCTCTGCCCATCCTTAGTATTCATTTGAGATATCTTGAAAACCTGTGTGCTGCTCTTAAGAAGAATCCTGTAATAGCCACTGCATGTAACATGTAATAGCCCCTGCATGGAACATGTAATAGCCCCTGCATGGAACATGTAATAGCCCCTGTATGTAACATGTAATAGCCCCTGTATGTAACATGTAATAGCCCCTGCACGTAACATGTAATAGCCCCTGCACGTAACATGTAATAGCCCCTGCATGTAACATGTAATAGCCCCTGCATGTAACATGTAATAGCCCCTGCATGTAACATGTAATGTTGTTCAAACTGCAAGCTGGAGTGACCTAAAATTAATAATTCAGCACCTTTACAGCTACTGGGTCGGCACAACACACAGCCCCCCTCTCTTCTAGGTACCTGCAGGTCCATTACTTAAAGGTAAACAGGTTAACCAGGCAACCAGCTAACTATTACCTTTTTCTTCCTATTTCTCCTACCAGCCTGTTTGGCAATGAAGCAGTTAAACTCTCACAGGATGACTATACAGTATATCAACAATCAGTTGCAAAGCACACTGCTGCAGCATGAGCCATACATAATGACACTAATTAGATGGGCACAAAGCTGCAGGTTATTGCTATAATGAGCAGTATTTAACCCTTTGTGATTAAACAGTACCCTTGCAATACACACCTCCCCAAAATCAACTCTATAAACACTGCAATCAGATCATACCTCTGCTACAGTTCTATCAGTCTCCCATGTTACTTTTTAACTGTATTAACTCCTATATACATATGATAATCCATAGTGAGCTCCTCCACTAATAGAAGATGCAGAGCTATCGCCTAATTTTCAGCTATGTCAGCAAAAGATGTATACAGCTATCATTCACATTGTTCATTTAATATTAGAAACAGCACATGTATTTCCAGGGCCGCCGACAGGGGTGGGGAAGAGCCCGACCTGGAGGCTGCGGGGGGCCCGGCCAGAGGTCAGGCCCAACTTCTGCATCCTGGCCCCGGCTTTCCCCAGCTGGTGCCTGCCTCTTCCCACGCTGAGCATCTCTCCCCCGCTGGTGCCTGCCTCTTCCCACGCTGAGCATCTCTCCCCCACTGGTGCCTGCCTCTTCCCACGCTGAGCATCTCTCTCCCGCTGGTGCCTGCCTCTTCCCACGCTGAGCATCTCTCCCCCACTGGTGCCTGCCTCTTCCCACGCTGAGCATCTCTCTCCCGCTGGTGCCTGCCTCTACCCACGCTGAGCATTTCTCCCCCGCTGGTGCCTGCCTCTTCCCACGCTGAGCATCTCTCCCCCACTGGTGCCTGCCTCTTCCCACGCTGAGCATCTCTCTCCCGCTGGTGCCTGCCTCTACCCACGCTGAGCATTTCTCCCCCGCTGGTGCCTGCCTCTTCCCACGCTGAGCATCTCTCTCCCGCTGGTGCCTGCCTCTTCCCACGCTGAGCATCTCTCGCCCGCTGGTGCCTGCCTCTTCCCACGCTGAGCATCTCTCTCCCGCTGGTGCCTGCCTCTTCCCACGCTGAGCATCTCTCCCCCACTGGTGCCTGCCTCTTCCCACGCTGAGCATCTCTCTCCCGCTGGTGCCTGCCTCTACCCACGCTGAGCATTTCTCCCCCGCTGGTGCCTGCCTCTTCCCACGCTGAGCATCTCTCTCCTGCTGGTGCCTGCCTCTTCCCACGCTGAGCATCTCTCTCCCGCTGGTGCCTGCCTCTTCCCACGCTGAGCATCTCTCTCCCGCTGGTGCCTGCCTCTTCCCACGCTGAGTATCTCTCCCCCGCTGGTGCCTGCCTCTTCCCACGCTGAGCATCTCTCTCCCGCTGATGCCTGCCTCTTCCCACGCTGAGCATCTCTCTCCCGCTGGTGCCTGCCTCTTCCCACGCTGAGTATCTCTCCCCCGCTGGTGCCTGCCTCTTCCCACGCTGAGCATCTCTCTCCCGCTGGTGCCTGCCTCTTCCCACGCTGAGCATCTCTCTCCCGCTGGTGCCTGCCTCTTCCCACGCTGAGCATCTCTCCCCCGCTGGTGCCTGCCTCTTCCCACGCTGAGCATCTCTCCAGCTGGTGCCTGCCTCTTCCCACGCTGAGCATCTCTCTCCAGCTGGTGCCTGCCTCTTCCCACGCTGAGCATCTCTCTCCCGCTGGTGCCTGCCTCTTCCCACGCTGAGCATCTCTCCCGCTGGTGCCTGCCTCTTCCCACGCTGAGTATCTCCCTCTCGCTGGTGCCTGCCTCTTCCCACGCTGAGCATCTCTCTCCCGCTGGTGCCTGCCTCTTCCCACGCTGAGCATCTCTCTCCCGCTGGTGCCTGCCTCTTCCCACGCTGAGCATCTCTCCCCCGCTGGTGCCTGCCTCTTCCCACGCTGAGCATCTCTCTCCCGCTGGTGCCTGCCTCTTCCCACGCTGAGCATCTCTCCCCCGCTGGTGCCTGCCTCTTCCCACGCTGAGCATCTCTCCCCCGCTGGTGCCTGCCTCTTCCCACGCTCAGCATCTCTCCCCCGCTGGTGCCGGCCTCTTCCCACGCTGAGCATCTCTCCCCCGCTGGTGCCGGCCTCTTCCCACGCTGAGCATCTCTCTCCCGCTGGTGCCGGCCTCTTCCCAAGCTGAGCATCTCTCTCCCGCTGGTGCCTGCCTCTTCCCACGCTGAGCATCTCTCTCCCGCTGGTGCCGGCCTCTTCCCACGCTGAGCATCTCTCTCCCGCTGGTGCCTGCCTCTTCCCACCCTGAGCATCTCTCTCCCGCTGGTGCCTGCCTCTTCCCACGCTGAGCATCTCTCTCCCGCTGGTGCCTGCCTCTTCCCACGCTGAGCATCTCTCTCCCGCTGGTGCCTGCCTCTTCCCACGCTGAGCATCTCTCTCCCGCTGGTGCATGCCTCTTCCCACGCTGAGCATCTCTCTCCGGCTGCTGCCTGCCTCTTCCCACGCTGAGCATCTCTCTCCCGCTGGTGCATGCCTCTTCCCACGCTGAGCATCTCTCTCCCGCTGGTGCCTGTCTCTTCCCACGCTGAGCATCTCTCTCCCGCTGGTGCCTGCCTCTTCCCACGCTGAGCATCTCTCTCCCGCTGGTGCCTGCCTCTTCCCACGCTGAGCATCTCTCTCCCGCTGGTGCCTGCCTCTTCCCACGCTGAGCATCTCTCTCCCGCTGGTGCCTGCCTCTTCCCACGCTGAGCATCTCTCTCCCGCTGGTGCCTGCCTCTTCCCACGCTGAGCATCTCTCTCCCGCTGGTGCCTGCCTCTTCCCACGCTGAGCATCTCTCCCCCGCTGGTGCCTGCCTCTTCCCACGCTGAGCATCTCTCTCCCGCTGGTGCATGCCTCTTCCCACGCTGAGCATCTCTCTCCCGCTGGTGCCTGCCTCTTCCCACGCTGAGCATCTCTCTCCCGCTGGTGCCTGCCTCTTCCCACGCTGAGCATCTCTCTCCTGCTGGTGCCTGCCTCTTCCCACGCTGAGCATCTCTCTCCCGCTGGTGCCTGCCTCTTCCCACGCTGAGCATCTCTCTCCCGCTGGTGCCTGCCTCTTCCCACGCTGAGTATCTCTCCCCCGCTGGTGCCTGCCTCTTCCCACGCTGAGCATCTCTCTCCCGCTGATGCCTGCCTCTTCCCACGCTGAGCATCTCTCTCCCGCTGGTGCCTGCCTCTTCCCACGCTGAGTATCTCTCCCCCGCTGGTGCCTGCCTCTTCCCACGCTGAGCATCTCTCTCCCGCTGGTGCCTGCCTCTTCCCACGCTGAGCATCTCTCTCCCGCTGGTGCCTGCCTCTTCCCACGCTGAGCATCTCTCCCCCGCTGGTGCCTGCCTCTTCCCACGCTGAGCATCTCTCCAGCTGGTGCCTGCCTCTTCCCACGCTGAGCATCTCTCTCCCGCTGGTGCCTGCCTCTTCCCACGCTGAGCATCTCTCTCCCGCTGGTGCCTGCCTCTTCCCACGCTGAGCATCTCTCCCGCTGGTGCCTGCCTCTTCCCACGCTGAGTATCTCCCTCTCGCTGGTGCCTGCCTCTTCCCACGCTGAGCATCTCTCTCCCGCTGGTGCCTGCCTCTTCCCACGCTGAGCATCTCTCTCCCGCTGGTGCATGCCTCTTCCCACGCTGAGCATCTCTCCCCCGCTGGTGCCTGCCTCTTCCCACGCTGAGCATCTCTCCCCCGCTGGTGCCTGCCTCTTCCCACGCTCAGCATCTCTCCCCCGCTGGTGCCGGCCTCTTCCCACGCTGAGCATCTCTCCCCCGCTGGTGCCGGCCTCTTCCCACGCTGAGCATCTCTCTCCCGCTGGTGCCGGCCTCTTCCCAAGCTGAGCATCTCTCTCCCGCTGGTGCCTGCCTCTTCCCACGCTGAGCATCTCTCTCCCGCTGGTGCCGGCCTCTTCCCACGCTGAGCATCTCTCTCCCGCTGGTGCCTGCCTCTTCCCACCCTGAGCATCTCTCTCCCGCTGGTGCCTGCCTCTTCCCACGCTGAGCATCTCTCTCCCGCTGGTGCCTGCCTCTTCCCACGCTGAGCATCTCTCTCCCGCTGGTGCCTGCCTCTTCCCACGCTGAGCATCTCTCTCCCGCTGGTGCATGCCTCTTCCCACGCTGAGCATCTCTCTCCGGCTGCTGCCTGCCTCTTCCCACGCTGAGCATCTCTCTCCCGCTGGTGCATGCCTCTTCCCACGCTGAGCATCTCTCTCCCGCTGGTGCCTGTCTCTTCCCACGCTGAGCATCTCTCTCCCGCTGGTGCCTGCCTCTTCCCACGCTGAGCATCTCTCTCCCGCTGGTGCCTGCCTCTTCCCACGCTGAGCATCTCTCTCCCGCTGGTGCCTGCCTCTTCCCACGCTGAGCATCTCTCTCCCGCTGGTGCCTGCCTCTTCCCACGCTGAGCATCTCTCTCCCGCTGGTGCCTGCCTCTTCCCACGCTGAGCATCTCTCTCCCGCTGGTGCCTGCCTCTTCCCACGCTGAGCATCTCTCTCCCGCTGGTGCCTGCCTCTTCCCACGCTGAGCATCTCTCCCCCGCTGGTGCCTGCCTCTTCCCACGCTGAGCATCTCTCTCCCGCTGGTGCATGCCTCTTCCCACGCTGAGCATCTCTCTCCCGCTGGTGCCTGCCTCTTCCCACACTGAGCATCTCTCTCCCGCTGGTGCCTGCCTCTTCCCACGCTGAGCATCTCTCCCCCGCTGGTGCATGCCTCTTCCCACGCTGAGCATCTCTCTCCCGCTGGTGCATGCCTCTTCCCACGCTGAGCATCTCTCTCCCGCTGGTGCCTGCATCTCTCCCCGCTGGTGCATGCCTCTTCCCACGCTGAGCATCTCTCTCCCGCTGGTGCATGCCTCTTCCCACGCTGAGCATCTGTCTCCCGCTGGTGCCTGCCTCTTCCCACGCTGAGCATCTCTCTCCCGCTGGTGCATGCCTCTTCCCACGCTGAGCATCTCTCTCCCGCTGCTGCCTGCCTCTTCCCACGCTGAGCATCTCTCTCCCGCTGGTGCCTGCCTCTTCCCACGCTGAGCATCTCTCCCCCGCTGGTGCATGCAGATTTCAGGCCCAGCTCCAGACGGGAGAGGCAGGCATCAGCGGGGAGAGCTGGAGGCCCGGTGGCAGCGGCAACCAGAGGTATGTGGTGTTTGTAACTGGAGGGGGGGTTCGTGTTTGGGTGTAGTGGTGTTTGTATTGGGGGGGATGTAGTGGTGTTTGCATCGGGGGGGGGGGGTATTGTTTGTATTTGACGGTAGTAGTATTATATATTGGGGGGTAGTGGTGGTTTGTTTTGGGGGAATATTGAGTGTATTGTGGGGGTCATTATTATGGGGAAGGAGTTATGTGGGCAGTGTATGTGGGGGGAGAGCGAATGAGTAAGAGAGGGGGGGGGGAGAGTGAAATACAGAGGGGGGAAAGAAATACAGGTGTGAAAAGGGGGGGCTTGCAAGGCTGCCAACACGGGGAGGGAGGGAGCCCAGTCAAAACTCTAGTCCTGGGCACCAGGAAATCTTTTGGCGGCCCTGTCTCTTTCCATCTGCTTCTTTATTGACAAACTGTGCAGAGCTATCTCGATTAAAATGATCGGTATGGTTAACGCTGCTCATTTACTGGGATATGCACTGACTGGTCACGCAAGGTCACGTATTGCCCTACTTTTTAATGCTTTAAAATGCAGAGCTATTTCTTCAAATATGACTAGGAGAGTCACAGATATTTATTGAATAACGCTGGTCCTTACAATGCCGGATACACAGCTATTTCTCACTTTGAAGGAGCAGTTCCAATTCTGACCCCCTCTTTTCTGTCAATGGATGTGTAGCAAAGGGCCCCAAGAACTGAACCGTGGTCATTTTAGCTCCAGGGAGGCCCTCGTTCCTGTGATACATAGCGGGAACGATGTCTGTACTTCCTTGTATTTAAATCGCCGGCGTCACGGAGGCCAATTGAAAGACCTGTTGGATGACGTGATCACTTCCTATTGGTCCACCTGACACAGGAGATTTAAAACTCCACTTTGGGGATGTACTTTACTGGCGCTACCTTCAGTGGTAAGCATCGCGGGAGCCAGCACCTTTCAGATCTGGGGACCCCCTGACTCCTACCCATGTAAAAAGTAGGAGTAGGGGGCAAAAAATTAAAACGAATAGTTGGAACTGCATGTTTAAGCTTTTGGTATAAATTCCACTATCAGTAGAATATGTCCAGCTACCTGTTCCTCTCACAAAAACTCAACTATTTCTCGCCTTGCTTTTATCTCAGTCTAACGTGCAGATAACTCAGCGCTGGGCAACTCCAGGCCTCAGGGGCCACCAACAGGTCAGATATTCACGATATCCCTGCTTCAGCACAGGTGGCTCAATCAGTGGCTAGGTCTTTGACTGAGCTACTGATTGAGCCACCTGTGCTGAAGCAGGGATATCTTGTAAACCTGACCTGTCGGTGACCCTTGAGGACTGGCGTTGCCTGCCCCTGAGATAGCTGCTAATTTTCTCCTTTCTGCACTCCCTCACCCTGCTCATGATGCAGAGCTAAGGCCTGGTCCTTGCTGACTACTGCAGCGCCCGCTGTGGCAGATGCTGCAGGGACGGGAGCCCTCTCCTCAATGGCGCCGGACCCGCTGCGAGGGAGGGCCACAGCGCTGTGGCGAGAGTTGCTCCTGCTCTCAATAGAATTGAGAGCAGGACTCATGACGGAGCACTAAGCCACGCCCCCCGGCGGTTCAGCCAATGAGGCCGAACCTGCCGGGTGACGTCATGGCTGCGCCCCCATCACTCCCCCACCACGCCCCCCCCCCCCCCCCGGTCTCTCTTCCTGCAGCTCACTGCAGACCGGGGAATCGGTTGCATGCGCCGCCAGTCTCTGGTGGGCGCGCGTGCAGCGGAGGCACTGGGACCTCAGTCTAACTCTCACCTTACTCTTTTCACACACACAAGCATGTGGTGATAAAGGGACTTGTGCAAGATCACAAGGACAGCTAACTGGTATTTGAATCAGGATCACACACTTCAAAGACAGTGAACCCCTTACCAATAAAGTTGCACGTCTGTCATTCCAGGCTTTTCACCTACAATATAATTGTAGATCTGCTAAGCCGACTAATATAGCAAACAACAGCCTGTCATTTGTTCTTTCCAGCGGTTATTAGAAACCCTAAAATATGCATTGGGTCACGACATAGCGCTCATTCTCTTTAATTCATAAGTCGGTCAGAAACCTCACATTTTCAACACAGAAATAAAGGGCAGGTTGCAAGGTGGAAGACTTGTTCAAATAAAAATCAACAAGAAATAAATGTGTATTTTGTAGCTGAGTATGGAAGATGGCCCTTTTAACCCCTTCAGCGCCAGAGGGGCTTTCAACTCATTGGGTTAATATCCACTTTGGCCTTGCAGTTGTAGTGTAATACCAGTCCTCCCTTTATGGTGCCGCTAATAGCACTGAGGGGCAGCGGTGCTGCTCCTGGCTGAAAGATGAGGGATTTATGGATGGGTTCAGAGGACAGCCCTACAGAGCTGCAATTAAGTACAAATTGAATTACAGCCACACCGAGCCAGGGCTTTTACAGCAAAATACAAGTGTAATTGTCTGGAACACAAAACCTGATTGGCTGTTAAGCAGGGGGTGAAAGCTCACTGGCCAATCAGTGCTATAGAATTCCTACCTGGCAGGGAGAAAGTATGAATACAGCTCGTGTGTGTGTGTGTGTGTGTGTGTGTGTGTGTGTGTGTGTGTGTGTGTGTGTGTGTGTGTGTGTGTGTGTGTGTGTGTGTGTGTGTGTGTGTGTGTGTGTGTGTGTGTGTGTGTATGTATGTATGTATGTATGTATGTATGTATGTATGTATGTATGTATGTATGTATGTATATATATATATATATATATATATATATATATATATATATATAGTGCTAAGACTATTACTGAATGAATCACCTCTACTGTATGTACTGTTTTTTTCTGTGTGTCTCTTTGGTAAGTTATAGGAAAGGTTCCCCAGACACTCCTATGCATAATATGGAAAATATTTAAAGTTGTTCCAACTGAAGAAAGGGCCTTCCTTATCCGTCCATTATAAATATTCATAGGTAAGAACATGAAGAGCAGGGCACATAAGGGCTCAAGCATATGAATTTATTATCCACAACCCGACGTTTCGGTTGTACCGAGCATCCTTTATCAGGGTGAGGGCAAGTGTGAAATGCCTCACCAAGTATGACCTTAATCTCATTCTGCTAAGTGGTACTATTACCTCATTAAACTGACATCTTTTTTCGTTTTCTTTTTACAAATTGTCTATGATTTTTTCCCCAGCCTGATCACACATTTCATTATTAACATTTCCAGCCCGTTTATAGTTGCAGAAATATTGAGGCAGACATATTTTTTTTTTTTTGCAAATATGGTCATTGTCATTTTCAAAGAATTGTTCTACACAGTAAGCTCGTCACTCTAACTTGGAATCGCTGCTAAAACTATTGCTTTCTTTTTTTCCTGAGTTAATTCCCAGAGCAGACGCAGAAAATGCAGTGCGTTATTATGGTTTTCATGGTTAGGCTATCAGATCTAAAGATGTTAAACATTTATTACATAACACAACAGTAAAAATGATAAAGTAGGCTAGCTGCATTCACTCAACTCTTGTATAGTTGTTAAACCAGGCTGCACCTTTATGTGCACTTTACAATTAATACAAATATTCTGTTGTTGGCTCCTTTAGCACTGAAGAGGTTAACAGGCTTGGACCATAGTTTTTCTGCCATAATACACCTTCCTGTGATGGAAGACTTCTAGCCCCGTGGCTTCCAGTGCTAGGAGGTGTCTTGTGGCAGAAGACTGCTAAGTCAATATGGCCCTTGATCTCCCCACCCCCCTGATAGCACTGAATATTGCAGTTCAATGGTTGCTTCCATTTAAATCCACAGCGTGGTTTGGAGCAAGAGTGAAATTACAGTGGGTTATTCACTACATTGCATCTCAGAAGCTCAGCCACACAAATCGTCCCTGAGAGGATTACACAACTTTCATTATCTTTCTTCCAACCAGATCTGACCTCCGCTCAAAAATGATCCATACGTTGGACAACACAGGCAAGAGATTGTAATATAGGAAGAGACAGAGAAAGAATGGATAGGGAGTGATCAGGATATCTAATAGCAGTGTTGCAGATTAAGAATTAATTGATGAAGTCCACAGGAAAGTTATTCACAGGCATTGTAATAAAAGTAAAATAATCATCCAATGTATGAAGACATTTCTGTCCGACAAAAGTATTGCGGCCTGCAGAAAATTCAGAAGCAATATAAAGCAGATGGTAGAGATAAAAAGAGAAAGGATAGGTAAGAGGTAAACCATGATCCTGCACTTGCATATCACATTAGTGTGATGACATACTATGGTACTGTACTTTGGTTCAGTATTGTAGATGGTTACCTTGCACAATGAGATGTACGCGGGAGGTTTTGGGGTGATTGTCTGTCTGTACAGAGCAAGTGTAGGGTCCATCGTCGTAAATGTCCACATTCTGGATCTTGATGCTGTACTGGCTCTTGGTATTGGCCAGAAGAACCACACGGGGGTCTATAGACCACTTGTCATTGCCAGTGTATAATATGGTGCTGCGATTGAGCCAGGCCACCCGTGTCACCCTACTGTCCACTATGCACCTGTAGAGAGAGAAGGAGAACTTTGTTAGTTGGCTGGAAATGCACATAGATGGGCATCATACTGTAAGCATTTTATGGATAACTTACTAAAAGTATTCAGTTATTATCGTATGCTTTCAACAGATCACCGAAGTGTTGGGATAGCAAGCAGTAAGAGCTACTGCACTCTCAGGACTAACCAACTTTGTTGGCCTACTGCTATTTTTGGATTTATCACGTATGCTTCTCCTAGAGCTGTAAGGATCACTGTTGGAAGTGTGAATATTCCATACTAGACTGAGATTGTCTGCTTTTGCATCAATGTATTTGAGAAGGAGATGTGGGTAGAGGTGTTGGTTTTGCACACACATACTTAAGGGTTCAACTCCTGGCTGGGCAAGTTCCCCTCAATAACATATATTGATGCATATCTATCTAGCTTATGAAAATGGATTAATAGCTTTAACTCTTGTATGTCAGGATTAGCTCTGCTGCATTCAAGCTCCACATGTTTTGAAAAGTATGAAAAAAGAGAGATTTAGTGGTGAGAAAATGCCAGACACAAAGGCCCCTAATCAAGAAGCTGTGAAGTTGCTTCCCAGCTCCAATCAAATCAACAGGTCTAAAATCTTCTCCAGCACAAAGAAGCTACTTTATAGCACATTGAATAAGGATATAAGGGTCAGCTTCCCTAAAGTCAGAAGTCACATTGTATCTAAAACAAACAGATAAAGACGTCTTCACTGTATATAATATTGAAATGACCCAGATGAAGAAGTTAAGATGGGGAGATTGGCCGCGTGGAAGGGAGTGAGAAAGTGCTCATTAATTGAGTATGCACATGTGCTGTATGTTCCTCAATAAGATCCCAAACAGTCATTATCAGTGAGCCAAGTAACAGTAAAACGTTCTCTCTATTTTTATTCACCTGCCTTACTGTGGCGAACTGCCCTGTGAAGCTGCTTAAATCAGTGCTTTTTCTTCTTCTCACTTTTAGGAACTGCAAAAGCATTTGAAAATGTATTATGTGTTTGCATAATGTGTTTGCATAATTGCTCAAGCACCATATCCTATGTACATAAAAAATACTATTACAGTAAGTCTTATATTTCTCACCTACACTAACCGTATACTGTGTGTGTGTGTGTGTGTGTATATATGTGTATATATATATATATATATATATATATATGTATATATTATCAGTGTTTGACAAACCTATACATTTGCACGCCCCGGGCGAGTGGATTTAACATCATGGCGAGCTCCTATTGGCCCAGGCATCACACGTTTGGTAGAGTAGATTTTTTTTGTTGGGCGAGTAGATTTTTTGGTTATTTGTCGACCACTGTATTATATATATATATATATATATATATATATATATATATATATATATATATATATATATATATATATATATATATATATATATATATATATATATATAGTGGTTGACAAATCACCAAAAAATCTACTCGCCACACAAAAAAATCTACTCGCCACCTAGTATCAAACGTGTGCTGCTTGGGCCAATATTTACTCGCCCGGGGGTTAAATCCACTCGCCCGGGGAGCAAATGTATAGGGTTTGTCGTACACTATATATATATATATATATACTCTGTGCCCAGGACATACTTGAAAACGAGAGGTAACTCTCAATGTATTACTTCCTGGTAAGAAAAAAATATATATATATATATATATATCTCATTACAGTGAAACATTATATTACCCTTTTTGAGTTATGGAATAAATCCTGTGGGAGAATATAGCAGTAAAATGTTCCTCGTTACCAGTATTTTCTCAGGGGCAATATTCCACAGAGCCCTGGTTAAAAAAAACAATGACCTAGATAGAAATGCCACTATTTGCACAATGCTTTCACACTGAAGATGTGATTCTGTTTTATATACTGAAAATCTGCAAAAAGCAAACCAAAAGTGGGCACTTTCTGACAAATACCTTCAATTCCGGTGTGTTCCTCACTGCCTATGTGCTTACATAGAAAAGCTGTGTATATGGGATTTTGATGACCTTATATTTGCACATGATCAACAGTAAAAGGGCAGTCTTCAATTTTTGCATGGACTTAGTGAAACCTAGATTGGGCAGCCCAGTTTCAGGAGCAAATACCATCGCAGTAACATACGAGTGAGTTGCTTGTTCTCCCTGTTCTTCCCGTTATAACAATGTGATAGCTCTAGTGAGCAAAGCATGTTTGTGCCGTTAATATTCTACAACAGTGGTTTTTAACCTTTTTTTGGTTAAGGAACCCTAGAAATATATTGTGAAATTCTGGGGAATCCTTCCCTCCCCCTTCCTCCATCTCTCTCTTCTGCCCTCCCCCTTCTCTCTGTCCCCCTGTCTTTCTCCTCCCATTCCTCGTCTCTCTTTCCCTCCCCATCTCTCTTCCCATATATCCCCTGTCTCTTTTCCCCCTCTCCTCATCTCTCTTCCTCCTCTCCCCATCTGCCTCTCTCTCTCTGCCTCTCTCTCTCTCTGCCTCTCCCTCTCTGCCTCTCTCTCTCTCTTTCCCGCTTAAATCCCCCTTCTCTTTTTCCCGCTTACACTTCCTCCTCTCTTACACTTCCCCCTCTCTCTCACCTTCTTACACCCCTCCCTCTTTCTTCCCTCTTGCACCCCCCCCTCTCTCTTCCCCTGTTATACTCCCACGTGTGCATTGTGTTTGCCCTGCTGCAATGCGCCACAGGTTGCAATAACGTTGGCTACATCTGAACGAATGGGGATATATTCGCTTTTACAAATAGTTTAATCTGAGATGCTATTTGTATACACTGGATTTCTCTGAACATTTATCACACAGACAATTCTGATTGGACTGAAACTTCCCCACTTTAACCAATGGGATGCAGTGAATGCAGACAATTGAACTCTCCTGGGCATTAAGCTCAAAAGTTGCTACTCTAACTGAGCAAATACAACTGCGTTCCTTGCTGTGCTCTTAGTCAGTGTGACAATGAATCATCTATACAAAGGTTCCATATCATGTATATACAGTCCATTGTGTGCCCACTGTAGTGTAACTATAGGGTTCTCGAAGAGTAGCACACCTACGTGTTTCCACCATTTTGTCCCATATGATTTAGATCATCTTCAAGGAACAAGATTATCTTAAATGTAACATAATGTTGAACTCGATGGATAAGTCTATTTTCAACCTCATCTACTATGTACTGTAGCTTATTGGCCCAAACAGTGTATAATAAATACAACTAATCACTGAGCCGCTGAGTTGCTTCTTTGCAAGAACCTGCAGTACATGGTGGAAAAACCATGTCTATCATTTTGGTAAAGAGAAAAGAATAGGCAGACAGGCGCACTAAGGGACACTAACTCATTTATTTAAATTCCAAAACATAATATAGATAACACAAAGATATCAGTGACACAGGGATATCATAAGACACACCAATTAAAAGTTAAAAACAATGTGAAGGTAGAGAGGGGAACAGGACACTATCGCACCTGCCCTGCGCATTCAAACAGAAAGGGGCCGAACCCAGTCAGTAAACATACCAAATAGCAAGGAGACACGAGGGGTCCTGCACAGCCTCCGCCTGTAAAACTCCACAGGAACACTCTCACGTGACCTCTACGCGTTTCGCACGTAGTGCTTCGTCAGGAGGTCACGTGATGACGCTGTCCCTGGAGATATGTAGCAAACTGCAGCCAATGGATGCCCGAGTGGATGGCCATTGAAAACACCAGGCTGCAGCGATTCATTCTGATCTCACGGCTGCCAGTGGCAAGGCCAACCCTCAGAATCAATAAAAGGTTTAACCCTGTCAGGGTACACTGTCCTGTATGCTGGATTAAATACAATTTTATCCAAAAACACAACTTATTTAAAACATATTTAAAACATCCTTATTAATTGGTTACTAATGAGTTTTAAACCCCCACATAAGGGGGGAGCCATAGCATACAAGAAAACAGTTAATATATTAAAAGATACTGTATATAGAACACATTAATATTCTAAACCATAATACACGGTGTTATAAATCATTAAAAAGATTAAAAAAGGTTAAAAAGGCTAAAAAATATATAAAAAGACAATAGTGTGAAGTCTTATGGACAAAAGAAAGGGGGTGCGTGGAGTCCCTCAGTCAGACGGCAGCAAGAGGGACCCTAATTACAGACAGCATCAGCGCGGAGTGACTTTTCTGCCTATCATTTTTGGTAACCAAACTCCTGTAGTTTAATAAAGGTCAAGAAACCTTAGCTGGTGAAGGGGTTAATATGAGTTGGCTGGCGTAATGCTGTGGTCTCCCTAACGAAGCGTGAAAGCATTCTGGGCATCACTGGACATGAACACAATCCGGCTGATTTACACGCTGCGCTTTATGCCGGCACTCTGCTAATTTCATTACGGGGGGGACTGGAAATTACTACTACAACTGGAAGGACTTCAGCATTGGGCTGATGGGTGTTTGAGTGCAAGGGAGGAGGGAGCCACATGTAGTGCGGTGAAATTACGCCCCGTGGCAGACAATTCCCTGGGCAGAGTGCCAGGCTCCCTTGTCTTTTCCTCTCTCCGGTTACAAAGGTATCCACATCTGCTGGGGCTCACATACTTCAGAGACGCTGCCAAAGGCACACATAATAATATTAATCATTTGCATTGCTACATCACCTTTCAATTTTAAATCACTTTACAATTATGTTTTGTCCGCCTGCATGCAGCCACCTCTAAAGTGGCAGCAAGTTTTGGCAATCTGGCCAAAGCGGGGGAGCAATGTTGCAATCATATAATTTCCATATATTTATATATACTGTATGATTAAAACACACCCACTATGTGTGTGTGAAACATTCTGCCACTTAAGAGGTGGCTGCATGCAGACGGGCATATAGTATAATATTTATATTATAGATAGATATTAGGCACTTTTACTGGCGTTTTAGTTTTTTTTCTAATAACAGTTGTGTGCTGTCAGAACTCAATTGGTTTGGATTTGTTAACAAATATGGAAAAAAATAAAATAATGTAGGAAGATCGAAAAAAAAAAAAAAAAAAGTGGACCAAACGCCTTTTGAACCTTCAATGTTTCGCGAATGTTTCCAGGTTTTTTTCCTCCTTAGGGAACTCAAACGTTTGCCTGGTTTATTACAAAAAAGAATCAGTTTTTCACTCGGATTCGAAAGTTAATTCCAAAGAGCGACTCAAATTTCCAAATGATATTCCAATTTGGTGAAGTTCCGATTTCGAACTGTCCGTGAACCTGCCCGGGTTTCAGAATACTGCAGTATGCCCAGCATACCTCCAAGAAGGGAACGGTTAGGATTGCTACATCTACTGTATGTGTATATAGTATATATACAGGCATACCCCGGTTTCAGGACACTCACTTTAAGTACAATCGCGAGTAAGTACATATCGCTCAATAGGCAAACAGCAGCTGACGCATGCGCCTGTCAGCACGTCCTGAACAGCAATACCGGCTCCCTACCTGTACCGAAGCTGTGCGCAAGCGGGGAGACTATAGAGCCTGTTACAAATGCCTTAGGCCTCGTCCATGGTTGCTGCTTGCTGGCGGAGGCGCGCTGAAGCGCGCTCCCGCTCAGCACTGAGCCCCTACAGCCGCATTTAGAACGGCTTTAGTAGGGGCTCGCCTACGCTTCCGCAAGCGTGCGGAAGCATAGGTCTTACCAGAATTTTAAATTTCAGCGCTCGCCGGAGCGCAGGGCCGGTCACGTGAGCGGTTCGACCCAATGAGGGTGAACCAGCTCCGTGATGTCACTGGCCCGCCCCGGCCCGCCCCCTGACAGTGCGCTGTCTAAGGCCAGGGAAAGCACCCGCTTTCCCTGAGCCTCAGCGTGCCTCAGCACGCCCGCCGGAAGCCTGGACGAGGCCTTATTTACATCAGTTATGCACGTATATGATGATTGCAGTACAATACATGCATCGATAAGTGGAAAAAGGGAGTGCTTCACTTTAAGTACATTTTCGCTTTACATATATACTCCGGTCCCATTGCGTACGTTAATGCGGGGTATGCCTGTATATATATATATAGCTTGTGCCCCAAAACTTGGCCTGGTATTTTGGGTTTAGTTATAAATACTTACGGGTTTTGGTTCGAAACATCTTTTAGGGCCTTAGTTTTGGAATGCAAGGTTCCGGTCGCTTCTGATTTCACAGACCCATCTCACATTCCCATCTTTAATACACATACAATCCTGTATGTAGGAATCAGTTCTAACCGATGCTCATGCTCAAAAAGTAATATGGTTTAAAGTAGGTAAAAAAATACACAGTTTTGTGGAAATAGTTTTGACGAGTCCTAACACGCTCCACTTGTGTAAAGTTTTGGTCCCCAAATGTCTTGCATGTCATGTTGCCTGCTTCTGGGCTAACCCTTGGTTTTGCTGGTGGTGGCGTTCAGAGTGGAGTGGCAAATAGGAGTTGATCGGTGGCAGAATGGAGCTGCTTTCTTTACCGGTGCATCCGGTTCCAAATTAGATTGTAGATATATGGGTCAGCGTTTCATTCTGTGCATACAGCATGGCAAGATACTGTAGTAACTGTAGAGTCTGAAGTTAGATGAGGACATATTGGCCCAAGTGGTTGCCCATTTTCTGTGCTCTAAAACTTTGGAGTTTACACAAATTCTAATGTTATTTGCTAAGAAACTGTCAACACGCGTGTTCTATGACACGCAGCGCTAATGTATGCTTTCAGTGAACTGTATTTATCCTGTGCTTAGCAGCTCCAATGATCTTTAAGAGTAAATTGTCCACTTTGACCTTCCACCAAATAACCCGTATTACTCAAAAGAATCCCCTGGCCATGGCCTGGCCCCATTGCTATGGCAGGAAGTATGTCTGTATGTCTTTATTTATATAGCACCATTGCTATGGCAGGAAGTATGTCTGTATGTCTTTATTTATATAGCACCATTGCTATGGCAGGAAGTATGTCTGTATGTCGTTATTTATATAGCACCATTGAAGTGCATAGCACTTCACAGCAGTAATACACGTAACATAAGCATATAAAATAACAAATAATACTAATAACACATAATGGGAATAAGCACTTGAGACATACAAGTAACATTAGGAAAATGAGTTCCTGCCCTGAATAGCTTACCATCTAAGTTGGAGAAGAAGGGTTAGAGTTATGCTAATAGTTATGGAGCTCTCTATGGTTATGTAAAGTAGATAACTCAGAGACTAGAATATTGTCTGGAGAGAAAAAAATCTTTGCTAAATGCACCTCTAGCTCTTTATAGCTTGTGCCCCAAACATCTGCAATCAATGAAGTAGGGAGACATCCAGTAAATAGCTCATAGGAAATATGCAAGCATTCTGAATGGCTAAATAATCTCTGTTGATAAATGGACTCTAAGTAATATAGTGCTGTAATAGAGGGTTTACCATGGTGTGGAAATAAATCGATGATATTACTGTGTACTATGTTCATGGTATGAAGAGTGGTTTATTTTATTGTCCTTTTGGATTGAAAACACCGGTGCCACTAACAGGACCAGGTTTAGCCAAGTAGTAGCAGTACACTGATCTTCAGTACTTATCAGGAGCTTGGGACACAAGGTGCATGATCGGGGTTTGAAGATGTCCCTTCTGTCCTTATCTGGACTACCGGAATAAGAGGCCAACACGCAGAGTAACATTTCCAGTAGCTGTGGGGTTAATACAAAATCTGTTAGGCCGGGGGTGGGGGGGGGGTAGAGGATGGTGACACAGCAGCATTTCAGCAGGATAAAAAAAAGACTTGTTTACTCAGCGGTCAGTTGATCCATATTCACAATGTTTCCTGGGGTATTAAGGGTAGAAATCCACAATGCTATGCTCTTACTCAGCCCCTGAACACAGGAATACTGACCTACTAAAGGCAGCATGAATGGCTAATCAATTAAGCTCTGAGTCACACATAATGAGCTCTGTATTACAGACTATTCACCCTGCATATTGTGCACAATTCTCCTATGCTGTGCATGGATCCTGTCCCATAGGGTAACTGTGGGAATCAACAACAGCCCTTGTACACACTGAGCACTTCACCTGCAGCCAACAACAATAGAGTATATATCCGAGCCTTGGGTACAATTACATTGGATACTGTTCAATTTTGTGGCTCAGTTCATAAACGGTTGAGATGATCAGCGTGCACCGTTACTAAGCTGTCTCCGACTCTAAGGAGACATATTTAGTCTAGTGTACTACCATTTAGGGCACTACACTGCAGCAGTCACTGATACCGTAGGCATTTGGAATACTTATGTACTGTTACACCCCAGATTTCTCTTGTTCTCCCTGGAGAACGGTCTGGTTCTTGTGCATTAACACGGCCGCTGATGGTGTCTTACCCTGAGCCTGCACTATAGGTTCTCAGTACATTGAATCACAAACCTCTGATTCTAGCTCCCCTGATTATTAGGATTTGTGCCGTTATGTATTTTTTAACCGTGTATTTTTATTGATCTAATAAAAGCTATATGTTTAATTTCTGTCAGCACTATTTTTCTCCATAAAATATTGAGTGCATACATTTAGGGGCTTTCTTTCGCTCGTTTGGGTTACTTCCGTATGTTCCTTAGTGCACCTTACAGTATATATATTTTTTAAGTCCAGTGGTCGCACGAATATACAGTGTTGTTTTGCAATATTTTGTGTGGCGAGTAACTACCCCTATCGCCCGTGTTTTCATGCACAACAAAAGGTTCTGTGGGAATATCATGCACAGCACGAGATTCGCTCAGACCTCATGCCAGGGTTCCGTGCGGCCTACTCAGCCTACTCAGGTGGCTCAATCCGTGGCTCAGTTAACGACTGAGCCACTCGTGCTGAAGCAGGGATATCCTTCAAACCTGACCTGTTGGTGGCCCTTGAGGGCTGGAGTTGGCCGCTGTTTCCTGCCCACTGTTGCTAATACAGTATTAAGCAGTTGGTGTAGCTGAATCGGTTATAGGGTTAAAGCTGTAAAGAATAAGTATGTCTTTTATGGTGAATTGCTCTTCATTACTGATTGAAATGCTTTCTTTTATGCCGTGATATCCGCAGCCTCTATAGAATGCTTAACGTATTTAAGGTATAATGGAGAGTGAGGTTTAGTCTTGCCTGTGAATGGTCCTGCAAAGCATGTCTTGGCTGTGCTTTGAAGGTGTTTCAGCTGTAGAAGAATTATAGCTCTAACAAATGTTTCCTTTGTCATTTCTGGCTGTCTCTATTTTAGTCAAAGATCATAGATAAGATACTATGACAGCACATTACACCGCCATGTCCAAGCATTTGGGTACTGACTTTAATATTTCCAGTCAATATACTGCGGTGTATGTATCAAGCTCGCACACCTGTGTTTTTGTTGCAAAATTAACGCTGAAATGGATTTTGAATGTGTGTTTCTTAGCGTCACTGCGCTTAGTGTCATCGACACGTTACATGTCACATGGGTGCAGGCAGAAATGCTTCAAAGAGGCCCATTAATATACAGCCCCTATTGTGTCTTAAGGAAAATTAACCACATAAGAGGGATACATACAAATATGACGTTTGGTCATGGACCTTCTGTCGCCACCAAGTCTCCACTGGTGTTTAGCCGCCACTCACCTCGCCGCAGGACATCTCGCTGTCAAGGTAAGCCTCTATCCTTAGCCTAAAAACTTCTTACCATAGTACCTTACCCTAAAAACCCCTCAGCCTCAAAACCTTATCCCAGTCCCCTTACCGTAAAACTCCCTTAGCCTAATGCTAATGACCTAACTTGGGGCTGAAAGTGCCCTTCAGCGGCTCAACGGCGTGGCTAAAAGTCTGCGGCAAAATGACCGTGTCCACTCATCCCATTCTGTATAGCGCCTGTTATTGCACCCGCTAATGCACGGGTGGGCAACCTGCCTTGTCTCCCCCGATGTTCGTGCCCCCCCTTACCTTAGTGCGGCGTCAAATTGTGCCGCGGTGCCATGGAGGCGTGTCCAGAAGCCGGCTGAATCTCAGTAAGTTGAGGTGCAGAAGCCACCTCACCCGGCACGATCACCCGGCATTTAATTTAAATGCCTTGGGGAAGAGCGCAGTGCCTCTACAAGTGCCGTGCCCTCCTCTCCCCCCGCCCCCATAAAAATCTTGCCCGTCCCCCTATTTGCATGCTAATGCATTAGAAGATCAAGGATAACACGAGTTCCCCCGTGACTTTTGGTGCACGTTATGTTTGCTGGAATGGATTTCCTGCAAAAAAATGAGCTAGCGAGTAATAACAGTGGCTACATCTGTAGAATTGTCAAAAAAAGGCATGTGATGTGAGGGTGTCCTGAGTGTATGTTGTATGTTGTATGTTGTGACTCTTTACACCAATGTTCACATGAGTCAGTCAGTGTTTTGAGTGGTTATAGGAGCAACGTGGGAAAGAATTGACCTGTAATATTTTAATAGGATGCATCCTATCTTCCGCCTAAAATCCTTCTCACCCACTGCCCCACACCTCTGGAATACCCGTCCCCTCAATATCCGACTGGCCACCTCTCTCTCCTATGGGTAGCTCCGCTGGCTGATACTATACATCACATATACACTGACCGTGACCCCTTGCCACTTACCAGAACACCTTTCTACTGTCTCTGTACGTTCTCCCCACTTACCACTTAGATTGTAAGCTCTTCGGGGCAGGGATGCCTTTTCCTATTGTTTTATGTCTGAAGTCTAATGTTCTCCCTGAGTTCCTACACACGCTCTAGTTGAGTTCCTACACCCTCTAGTACTCAGTTTCTTGGCGAGTAGCGCGTTGGAAAAAAATCCAGAAGAAATAAATAAGCACTTATTCCCATTGTGTGTATCACATTTTGCATTCATCGTTAATTTGCTCTTTTTTTGTCTGATTTAAAACCACCAGGTCTGAAGTGGCATTAACCTCAGTGCTCTAATCAGTTTCAGATACACTTTTTCGTGCATTTCACACTAGTGCAAGAGAAAATTCTTGCAGTGTCCAGTGTGTGTTAAGCAAACCCTATCCTCCCCAGCTTAAATGTAAAGCACTGTACATTCCCCTTGCTTTGCTTCATCCTTTAACAGGGATGGGGCAGACCAACACTTGATTGACATGCATTGTGTTTTCAAGGTCATTGCTGAAAAGAAAATCTTTCCAAAGCTACTACTAACGTGAATTTCTGCCACTAGGGGCATTCACTAGATTGTAATTATAACATGTTGTTTTCCGGCGCTTAGTGGACTGCCCTACAATGGTGTAATCTAAAATAATAATACAAGAGAGTCTGTCTACCTTTCTGTCAAAGCCATAGCTCCAAGACCCACACCTGAAACTTTGCAGGCATACTAAGGCACACTAGGGGTGTGCACTTAAGTGTTCTTTTTTTATTTTTAGTTAAACGAATTCTCTGAGTGATTACAATTTATCTGAAAAGCAAGTCAGCCAGTGGGTGTTGTACCTGGTAGGCTATGTATCTGGCAAGTGACATCATAATGCGCATAGCCTGGGGGCAGATAATGAGTCAGATGGGAGAGAGAGAAAGGGAGGAAGGGGTGAGAGGAGGGGGTTGAGGGGGGTGAGAGGAGGTGTTGTTGAAGGGGTGAGAGGAGGGGATGAGGGGGTGAGAGGAAGAGTAGGATGGGTGAGGGAGTGAGTAGAGGGCGGGTGAACAGTGGAGGGGAGAGGGGGGTGACGGGTGAGAGACAAGAAAAGAGGAGGAGGAGGGGATGAGAGGAGGGGTGAAAGCAACAGGGGGAGAGGAGGTCAGAGGTGGAGGGGGAGAGAGGAGAGGGGATGAGAGAAGGAGGGGGAGAGAGGTTGAAAGGAGGAGGAGGGGAGAGGGGGGAGAGGGGTAGGATGGGGAAAAGGGGTGGAAGGAAGAGGAGGAAGGGATTGAAAGGAGGAGAGGGGTGGGAGGAGGAGAGAGTATGAGAGAAGGAGGAGGGGAGAGGGGGTGGGAGGAAGAGGAAAGCGAGAGGGAGGAAGAAAGGGAGATGGAGGGAGACCTATACGAAGCCTGGCACTTTAGCTAGTACTGAAATAAAGTGAAAGTTTAATAAGCTACTGGAGCTCCCATGTTCCAATGAACTAAATCAGCGGTGCCACCTACTCAAGCACTTGAGAGAAGTGGTCAGGTAAGCTGTACCATATATGGTGGCACATAAATCTCAGAAATCTGTCTCTGCTGCCTGCCAGCGAACAAGAGACAGCGTCTATGAAAGCAATATTGTGCAGGGCGCAGAAGCAAGTAGACCATCCACTCTATCAAGCTTGTAAAAGGAGGTGATTAAAGCTCCTGTTCCACTAAGAATATATGTTTTTAATTTGCCCTTTCTTGCTGATCATCTGTAGTTTTTGGTTTTGGAGAAATATTACTGTAATAATTACGCTGTGAATGTCAAAGAACTGCTTTTAATAGCCACAATCTATCCAACAGTGGATATGATTCTTCATTCTTCCCACAGGCCTGAGCGCCCACAACCCCTGAAGAAGTCAGTAGGTGCTGTATTCTGTAGAACCTCTTACTGTTCTATTGCGAATCTGGCTTCAGAGACTACATTTGTATTTGAAGTACATCAAATAAAACTTACACTTGTGGTACATTTGTATGTCTCAGACAGCCCTGAAACCCTGTAATTCCCCATTATTGCTTAGCACAGGGGTTATCAACTCCAGTCCTCAAGATCCCCCAAGAGGTCAGGTTTTGAGGATATCCCTGCTTCTGTACAGGGGGCTCAATCAGTGGCTCATTCGAACACAAACAGAGCTTCCATTGCAGCCAGGGATTCTGGGTAATTTCATGCAAATGAGCATGCAGTCACTCTTTACTTCTTATTCATTTTAACATGGACCCTTAAAAACTTATGTCCGCTGTATTAGGCTTCGTCCCCGGTGCCTGTGATTGCGAGCGTGACGGCGTGTGCGGCACACACAAGGTACGGCCCTCTATGGGGCTGGCCCCAGCAGCTGTCTGCGCAATGCGCCTGCACAAGGCGCGATCACCTTTGCCAAAAGACAAGAATTTTGTCTTTTGGCGCTGCGGCCGAGCAATGGCCCCCTGCAGACGCACTTACTAGTATTCCCTCCTACTGTCTCTGTACGTTCTCCCTACCTACCAATTAGATTGTAAGCTCCTCGCAGCAGGGACTCCTCTTCCTTAATGTTACTTTTACAGTAAGTCTGAAGCACTTATTCCCATGATCTGTTATTTATATTATTTGTTTTATATATGATATGTATTACTACTGTGAAGCGCTATGTACATTTATGGCGCTATATAAATAAAGACATACATACATACATACATGGCCACATCACGGCGTTGATTCAGCCAATGAGGGCGAACCAGCCGCGTGATGTCATGGCCGCGCCTCCGCCACATCCCCCCCCAGTGGCGAGTGATCTGAAGTCCATCAGATTGCTCGGTTGGAGGGGGAGAGCGCAGGGAGGCGCTCCGTCGCTCGTGCCCTGGGGCCGTAGCCTTACACAGCTTTTCACCACAGCCTGGGTTAATAAGCGCAGAGCCAGTAACCTACTCACAGACAGCTAGTTGGCCATTTTGTTCTCATCCGGGCACGGTTGGTTACTGGCTATGTAACGTGAAGCTGGTAAGTGGGTATAACTAGACATTCAAAAAGTTATGGTGGGTAAAAAAAAGTGAGGTTTGTGTCACCTTTTTTTACCCACAAACTCATTTAATATTTGAAGTACAGAACACTTGAAGGAGAGATCTACGAGGCTTTGAAAGCTCTGTACACGTTAATATCATCTATGATGAACTCTCATGTTGGTCCCCTAAAAGGTATCACAATATACAAAGAATCTACACAAAAGGTATTGTGTTACATGGCCGAGTGCTTTCACTGTATTGTAATTGAACACATTGTTATGTGGTATTGGGGGCTCAGGACGTGATAAGAAGAGAGGATATATTTTGCTCGAACCCCCCTTTTTTTTAAATACAATGAGGCATCACAGGTACATACTGTACAGTATAGGCACATGGACTGGGGATCATGCAAACAAGTTATTCTCGTGACATATTCGTGCAAAAACAAGACCCGAGTTCTCAAGAACTAGAATCCAGTTGAAGCGATGTTAATTATTTTGTATTGAATTCTGGTGTTATTTGTTGCGCCATCAAAACTTTATTACGCCCGGAGATGTCAACCTCCAATGACCCTAGTTAGTGAGATACAGGGATTCTTGGCCAAAAATGATATTTTATTGGACCAGCACTGACTTCTGTCAGGGACACATCATCCAAGCCAGTGAGACCGCCGATGTTAACAATCAGTGAGACTCTCAGAACCTCAGTGAGAGTTGACATACCTGCATGTCGTCTATGGTCACCATCTGTTGAATGCCAGATGGGCCCACGCCAATCTATGCAGGTGCTATCTATCCAGGTGTCAGACGTGCCTGCAGTGCATTGTCCGGGCACTGAAGGGGGGGTTTGGATTATTTGAAGAGGAAGGCACTACCATCATAGAATCAAGTGAGTAGTGGCTAGATAACCCCCCAAAAAACAGCTGAAAAATACTGCAAACATAGCATCAGCCCTTGCGCCTGAATTCATAGGGAAGAATGCACTCATTCTAACTAAATCAGTTCTAGGAAAAAGGGGAGTCCCGTGGTAATGCCACTTCCTATGAAGTGGGTGAATGTTATTCAGTACCCGGTGTGAGCTGCTTCTAACCTGGGCAAATTGTTTAATCTCTTGCACTTCAGGAACCCACATTGGTATTATAATCTCTATGGGGTACCGACTAGTTTCACAAATAGGGACAGATTTATAATGCATTGTTATGTGTCAGTGCAACCGAACCAGTGTCCCCAACCCACACCAGTGCTCGCTGAATGCCCCTTAGTGCTGTGTATGCTGCGGTGCTGTATAAGACAATGACTATTATTACTGTTATACAGTGTAGCTGGACATTTGTAAAGAGGTGATAGCACAGTTCTGTTTTTAGAATACAGAACCAAATGAGCTTAGATCCTGCTGCTATAATGAATGAGATCTTTACAGCGGAGGCAAACTACACCTATCCAGGGCACACAATCCATCATTTGGAAAGAAAATGTAGAAAGATAGTAGGGTTTGGACACAGGAAACTTATTAGGGGGTCATAACACAGCAAATCATCCTCCTGATTCCATGCTAGTGTTTGCAAATCCGTGTCTAACTGAACACAGATCTCAATCAGCGGCTGAGTGAGGCCCAATCAGACGCAATCTGGCAGAGCTGCACCTGCTCCCGGCTGATGTGTTGTGTGCTTCAATCAGGACCGCTTCGTCCTCTGCTGTGCAGCACACTGAGTGATAGGAGGGGGACAGACTGGCTGGGGACCCGCAGATCTAATTCTCTGCTGCTATATTGCAAATTCAACTCGTGCTGCTTAACCCCCTGACTGCAAGAATTTCCTGCAGCTCATTACATTATAAGTTAAAACAGCATTTCATGCTTAATGTAGCCTTTCCACGTTGAAGGGGGTGGGAGGGAGGATTCATCCCTTCAAAATAAACAAACTGCACTATCACATTTCCATCCTTTATGGTTAAAACATAATTTAGCATAATCCTAACAAACACATCCTGTCATGCTGATTTCCCGTCGGTACGCACCTTTGCATTCATTCTACTCATAGCAATAATCAGACAGAGAACCTTTCTCTAAAGTAACGCTTCCTTTATTGGTGTTTGTGTGATGTTAACAGCAGACACCAGAAAGCACGTTCTTTAGAAAATGTGAAGGTATTTTCTTCATGTAATCATACTAAACATGTTCATATTGAGAAATGGTAGCCTAAACCAATGCTAGGAATGTCAACAGTGCTTTGGTTGGTGTGGGGGGGGGGGGGGGGGGGGGAGAGGGGGAAAGTGGGAGAGGGGAGAGGGAAAAAAAAATATGTGTACTCTATGGTAATATGCCAGCAACCTTCCATTTACCACCTCTGTTTGCTGGTAATATTCAAGTTCTGTGTGATCCAGGATTAATCAGCGATAAAATATGTACAGTGTTATAAATGATCAACAATAAAGATATATATCAACACAACAGAAATTGCAGTATTCCAAAAAGGATATACAGTATGATAGATGGCCTGGAGGAATCTTAGGGTTTGAGTGGCTTCTGTGGAATGAACCAGTTCCCAAACAGATCTAAAAACAAAAAGCAGAGGCGTATGCCCCACGGTGTATTACCGGTTTTAATACATATTGCTAGGTTTGAGTAACCTTAAAAATGCCCACTCAACACTCAGATGGAGGTGCGTTGACTTCGTTATTCTACTTGTGTGGGACCGAGTCCCCCTTTACTGCTTCGTAATCAATATCGATATTACCCCGGTTACACTGGGCCCATGCGGGAATCCTGGGGGGTTCTTTGCAAGTGAGCACAATATCTTTGGCCTGTTTGGGAACTGCCACTTCCATACAGACTGAGAGGATTATTAATGCAGCTCTGAGGTTAGAGCCGATCTGCCATCACCCGGGGAGCCCTCTTTCCTCAAGCCCTCTTTGGGATGCCATTTTTCTGTCTCTTAGATATGTTGGACTCCATTAGCCTTCTTCTGGGATCCTAACTAAGAGGGGCACTGTCCCTACCAACAACATAATAAAGCAGTCACCCATCCAGTCAGTCACCCACCCTCAGTCGGTCACCCACCCAATTAGTCAGTCAGTAATCCACCCACCCAGTCAGTCACTTACCCAGTTAGTCACCCACCCCCTCTCTCTCTGTGTGTCACCCACCTTCTTTCTCTATTTCTCTCTGTGTGTCACCCACCCTCTCTCTGTGTGTGTGTGTGTGTGTGTGTCTCTCTCTCTGTGTGTCACCCACCCCCCTCTCTTTCTCTGTGTGTGTCTCTCTCTCTCTCTCTCACCCACCCTCTGTCTCTCTCTCACCCACCCTCTGTCTCTCTCTGTGTCACCCACCCTCTCTCTCTGTCTCTCTCTGTGTCACCCACACTCTCTCTGTCTCTCTCTGTGTCACCCACACTCTCTCTGTCTCTCTCTGTGTCACCCACACTCTCTCTGTCTCTCTCTGTGTCACCCACACTCTCTCTGTCTCTCTCTGTGTCACCCACACTCTCTCTCTCTGACTGCCTCACACTCTCTCTGTCTCTGTTTCACACTCTCTCTGTCTCAAACTCTGGATCTCTTATTTACCCTATATATCTTAGCTGCCCTATACCTACACCGAAATAACCTAAACTGCTTTCTTCCAGATCTGACTCTCAAGCTTCACACAGAAGACATTGGAATCCCCCCTAACCCAGAAGACAGGTAGAAAACACCTCCCCTCCAATATATAACAATGCAGGAATGAGGGTACGTGGACATTGAGGGACTGCGGATCAGGTAAGATCCGAGGCGGAATTGCTGCTTTAGACATTGTGAAGAGGCGGCATCCTGACACTGGTTAAGGGGTTCAGGAAACTAATCATTCATATCTGGCTTTTTTTCTAGATTAGTGAGGTCATTCGATATTTACACACACACACACACACACACACACACACACACACACACACACACACACACACACACACACACACACACACACACGCACACGCACACGCACACGCACACACACACGCACTGATACACACACACACACACACACGCACTGATACACACACACACACAACTATGTAACAAGGACTAATTGTAGTAAAGTATACATGTAATACAATAAATAAACTTATGTCAAAAACAAATGTTATTAGTTCTTACTAGGAATTGATTCAATTTCTTTTTTAAGGGGTGGGGCTGGGGGCGGGGCTAGGTGGCAAGTAGATTTTTTGGTCCGACTAGATTTTTAGGTGATTTGTCAAGCACTGGATATATATATGTATGTATATATGTATATATATATATGTATATATATATATATATATATGTGTGTGTATGTGTGTATATATATGACTGAAATAATGTTTGTGTGTGTGTTTCTGCTCGACAGCTCATTGGCCTGTGGGCCAGGCAGGGAGAAGAGACACACGCACACTCACAGCCTCCTCACACCGTGACCGCGTGCGCCTCTGACCATCACCGCACACCGTGAGCAGCCTCCTCCGCTCCCACCCGCCAACACACACACACTACAGCCACCACCCCCCACCCTCTGTCAGCAGCGCCTCACTTCCCCACCCGTCACCGACACAGCTCCTCGCGGGGGGGAAGGACAACACCACTTCCGCCGACAGCCGCCTCTGCCCTACCACCCCCCACCCTCTCTCAGCAGTGCCTCACCTCCTCCCCACCCGCTGCCGACACAGATCCTCGGGGGGAAGGGGGCTCCGTGCGTGGGGTGCGGGGGGGCAACCACCGCCGCCTCTGCCCCACCACCGCCTCTGCCCCACCACCTACCACCCTCTCTCAGCAGCGCCTCACCTCCGCCCCACCCGCCGCCGACAGCCGCCTCTGCCCCACCACCTACCACCCTCTCTCAGCAGCGCCTCACCTCCCCACCCGCCGCTGACACAGCTCCACGCCGGGTGGGGGGGGGGGGTGAGAGGGGAGGGGGTGGAAACCACCGCCGCCAACACCCGCCTCTGCCCCTCCACCCCCCACCCTCTCTCAGCAGCGCCTCACCTGTCCACTCGCCGCCGACACTAGCGCTCCACCGCCAGTCAGCAGGGGGGGGAGGGAGTCAGGAAAGAGGGGGGGGGAGAGGGAGTCAGGAGAGAGGGGGGGAGGGAGTCAGGAGAGAAGGGGGGGAAGCCCACACATAAATACATACTGACTGACACTCACTGACTGACTGACACACACTCACTGACTGGCTAACTCACTCACTCACTGACACACACTCACTGACTGACTGGGGGGGAGAGGGAGGGGGGGGAGAGGATACAAAATCTTATATAGTGCGGCTGTGTACATAGATTTTATAAGGCACAAGTTGTTATCCCATAGACAATGTGGTGTATGAGGAATATGGAGATTAAAAACATAGACATAAATTGCCCAAGGTTACAAGGAGCTGACACTGGGATATGAATCAGATTTACACACTTCAAAGCCAGTGACATTATTACCACTAGATCTCCCTTATTCCCATAACTTCTGCCGATGGTTTCCCCACATTAGTGTTAATGATCGCGGCACACATTAAAGTGTACTTTACTGTAAGCGCTGTTCTGCGGATTTCTGGTTACCACCAGAAAGACCCTCACTTCCTGCTGGAGGCAGATGGAAAGAAGAAACTTGAACAAGCACAGCTGAAGGTGACCTCTGCCAAGGACTGAGCAAGAGGCCACAGCGGGAACAGGCACAGTTAAAACATTATCACTCAGCCCAGTGTAGGTGACCTCTCGTAATGGAGGAGAATGAGGGCAAGACCATGGTCAGAATAGGCAAAGTGTGCGCATTATCGCTGAACATATTTTTTGGCAGAGACTGCTCACAGAATGACTCAAGTTTAAATGTAACATATTTTTTTATTCAGCCTCACTACTTCCCAGTGTTTCCTTGTTAAATTCACTTGTGCCTCCCTCTTTCAATTGAATTATGTATTGAAATCTAAACTACACATTTTTGGCAAATTTTCCCCACATTTCTCTCATTTGAATTCTTGAATTTTGACAGCAACAGTAAATGAACAACCTTTAAACCTACAGGAGGTGACCTGAAAATAACTTTGCTCCAAAACTGCCAAGGTACAGACACCTCCATTGAGACCTTGAATGTACAGTGTCACTACTTCGGGAACACATCATGAGTTTGAATGAATTAATATACCCCTGCAGGACTATAACATTATACACAGGAAATGTGATGTTCCATCAACTCCTGCATGCTTTATTCCATAAAGTCTGTATGGGAAGAGACATCATGACTGAGCGGATAAGGATCAGTTGGCAGAAGTAGTCTGCCCACATTGCCCATGCCCTTCATGTAATAACATGCTGTGATACAGATATTGCCTGTTTGTATCTGGGGGTTTCCTGACACGAGCCTGTCCCTTACATGTGATTTCCCAAGAAATGTACGCGAGTTATGCGCAATTTAACCTGGATGAAGTGAGACCTGAAGGCGGGCAGAAATTCGATATGTGGCGTTATATGCAATACCAGCCAGAATCTCAAGTCGGTGATCGAGAGTTACTGTGTCCCCTCCTGTCTAGCTGTAGGAAAAACCTGCTGAAAAGAATGTGTACTGCATGTTACATGAGGACAAGGGCTAGGTTGAGTGACACTCACTGTACTGCATCTTACATGATGACAAGGGCTAGGTTGAGTGACACTCACTGTACAGTACTTCATCTTACATGCTGACAAGGGCTATAAAACCTTAGTACTTTATGTACAGTACTACTGTAAGTGTATTCAATTTACTGCTAATTTACTGCTAAAGAGTAAAAACGTCTTAAAACAATGAAACCAGTACATTTGTAGTTGATTATTGTGAAATTAATTAAACAAGTGTTTGTCCCCAAACCCGTGGGTGTTCCAGGGAAGATGCCTTTTATGCCTTAAAAATGCATTTATGTTGTCTTTCACAGCTTGGAAAAGAACCGGAGTCATAATGAAATGCCTTTTTATTTCGTCCATAATATTTCTGCACAAATTTGAAGGCAGCGCTTTCTTGTCCCTATCGCCATCATAATTAACCACCTTAAACCACTGAAGATACAGCTCATAACTGACATGGTGTTTCAGAACGAGAAGGGCTAGATTGGTCACTTTTCCTGCGCTTCTCGCAAAGTATTTTTCCCGTATGCTCTGCGGGAGGTCTGTTAGCGTCATGTCTGGGATCGTGCCCGGATCGAGTTGCATTTGAAGCTGTACTCTCCTGGGTGCTGCGAGTCGTGCAGCAGGTGCGCTTAGTTCACTGGGCGAGGATAGATGGTCTGTGGGGCTTCACATTTGCACCTGTACACATCTGGGTGCAGCAGGTGTTGGTGGAAGAGGTGTGCTTCTGTCAGTGGGTGAGGGTAGAGTGTCTGGTAGGATGCTTTCCTCCGGTGGAGTACATTGTCTTGGCAGCATGCAGACCAATTCCGGTGAAGAGGAAGGTGCTGGTGGTGGATGACGTTCCTCCAGGTCACCCTCCTGCTCCTGCATCGGACATACAGGGGGAGGGTAGAGTTTCTTCCATCAAGGAGAACGTGGCCATGCACTGCATACACTCAGGTGCCAAGGAGAGACTAATGCCGCTGGGTCACTTAAAAATGATGTTTATTGAAGTCTGCAATCCATTAAAAGCCGCCGCAAGTACCTCGAGGAGGATGCTCTGACGCGTTTCGTGCCGACGGGCACTTTGTCAAGGAGCACACGAGTATACCGAAAGGAGTATAAACAATACATTTATTAATGTACCATTAAAAGCAAGTGAAAAATGGTAAAAAGTAGGATAACTATATATATACACACACACACACACACACACACACAGACAAAATACATAAAGGGAAAATCAGAGACAACAGGTGGTTAAATGTCTAACACCTGTGGGATAAATACGTAGAATATCCTTATAAGAATCCAGGACGAGATATGATCTATAAAAGAGAAAAATGCCAATATAGTGAGGTACGTTTTATCATATAAATAAAGCGCAAGAAAAGTGGCTACTTACAATGTGCTGAAATAAACAGGCATTTAAGGATAAAATCCTTTCTGTGACTGCAGCAGAGGGGCTGGTGATGTCAGGAACTCCTCTCAGGTTACACACTGTGTCCACAATCACTGAAGTTCCCTTGGTTGAAAGTGAACTACACAGTCCCAATAGCCTTGAATAAGCCTTTGCAGCACAGGCAGGAGAATACAATGTCCTTACTTCAGACAGACAGGGAGATCTATTCAGAGACCCTCACCCTACCGGTTTCGTCTGTGAAAGACTTCATCTGGGGCATGTCATGTGATCTACCTGGAAGTCCTAAGTAGGCAATGCTAAGCCATAATTGGCTATGCAAATTTTATTCATGCCTTTACTCAGGTGTTCCAGGTTTTTGACAGACAATCTAATTAAAACTTTAAATTTTATAAGAACCTGATATAACATGTAAAAATATGAAGATACATATAATTAATAGGAAAATACAATATATTCCAATTATATAAAAATAATAAAAATCTTATAAGACATGTCAATTGCACAGTTTAAAACATGGATTTATGTCAATATTGCTGCAGGTACACTGAACTTTTGTATTTTTATATTATAACTCCAAAGCTCTTGCGACAGTAAAAAAAGGGAGAATTCAACTGTTTTTTTAGATTAGGAAGGCACCCAAGTCAACATCTACATTTAGACCCAGAGGTCTAATGTATGTATCCATCTGGTCTCAAGTTTTGAAATGCTATTGATGGTGTCCCCTCCTCTCCAGTTATATAACAACTTGTCTATTCCAATACATATTATACCAGCAGGATTTTTATCATGATGTTCAGCAAAATGTTTGGACAAATTGTGTTGCAGAAAACCTTTTTGAATGTTTGTAATATGCTCGGCAAAACATAATTTTGCCTTTTTTCAATATATATTATATATATATATATATATTATATATATATATTTTTATATATATATATATATATATATATATATATATATATATATATATATATGTATAAAACACAGACTGCAGTATGTATGTGTGTATGTATATATGTGTGTGTGTGTGTGTGTGAGTACAAATGGGTGGCATTCTGTTATTCAGTCCTACAGTACTGTTGTGAGAAATAACACCAGTGTAAAATTCTCTCCTAATTTGTTTCACTTTGCAATTGAATTGTTATCTTGTTTCAGAGGCTAATCCTCTCTTGGGGATGGGGTTTGGTTGCAGGATGGTAGTTATATTGCGCATGCGTGCGTGCAAATTATGCTGTGTTCCAAACCTTACATTCTGTTTTCTCTGGTACGGGGGAGGGAGTTTGGCTGGCGGGCGATGGGGGTTGGGGGGTTTGGGGATGTCATTTAATAGTGCATACAGTATGCAGAGTCTGCAGAGGTTACAATACTGTAGGCATCACAGAAGGAGACACTGTGGAGTCAATGCACAGCTTGATGCATTAACCGTAACATCAAAAAAAAGGTGGAGCACGGACAATGCAATACACACACACACACACACACACACACACACACACACACACACACACACACACACACACACACACACACGTATATATGTGTGTTTGTTAGAAAACCTTACTATACATATGGACCTGTGCCTGCAAAATGTCTCTGTAAAGCGCTACGTAAAACTAGCAGCACTACACAAGAACACGCTAGTATTATTATTATTATTTCATGCACAGTATCTATCAGATACAGTGGACTAGTAAGCACTGTTCCAAAACAAGCTTGAATTAGAATATTTATAAAAGCGTAGAAAAGTAATAAAAGGACAGTAATATATTGTTTTTTCGACATCTCGCCATCATTCTCATCATCTGATGGCTGTGAGCTGTGGATGTTGCTATCGATTCTGAAACACAAAACCAGGATGCTTAAAGTATGCAGGTACTGTACATCAGGGGTGCGCAAACTAGGAGCACAGGATTTTTATCATATCAATCAATGATCAGTATTACGGGTTATTTGTGTCATAGGGCACAAAAGTTAATCAAATATTTTATATTATATTTACCTTCGTTAGAATTCTTGCCAACCCTGCTGATGCGGATGATATTCGGTAGGATCATATTCGGATAGGTATCCATACTGAGCATTAGAGGTAAAATCAAGGTTTGACTGCTGTAGATAGTAGTCAGGTAGGACCAGGTTACCAGATGGACCTGTCAAGGTATAATCAGGTTGGGGCTGCTGTTGACGATGATTTTCAGATGGTGTCCCTTTGCGAGATTGGGAAGTATGATTCAATCTGTTGTTCCCGTTTCTTCTTCTTCTCCTTCTGAAGTTGCAATGCTCCACCATTCGCAAAGGTTGGTTCTAATACCCAAAGACCACCTTTGACACCCAGATTTGGGGACGGGGTGGGGGGGGGGGGGTGCGAATGAAGCAATCATTAATTGACAAAGTAAAGCGCACTGACTTTTTCAATTTACTAGAGTCAGCTGAATCCCTGAAGTATTCATAATTGGCAATGAGATAGACATATATTTCTGATACAGTGGCTTTCTTATCTGCTGCATCATTAATTACTGAATAAATGAGAAAGATTATACTACAATCTGGTTTCCCTAAAGCAATTTACATTTTACTCTCTCAACTCACGAAAAAGTCAGGAGTGAGTGACCACAAAGTATAACTATAAGTAGAACACATGGAACATTTACGTTTTGCAACAAAATATGAAAACAACCAAATTTTGATAACGTCTTGAATGGTCAAGGCCATAAAACAATGAGGAATTGTAATGAATTGCAGTATATTGCTGGATCAGTCTTGGACCTCCGTGAGACTTACTGTACAGCACTCTACATAGACTAACTAACTTAACACATTTACTGCGCCATCTGGCGGAAAGGCGCTGAATTTCAAACAAACAAATCTGAAATCTGTCTGGCATATCCTGTTTAATTCAGGTGTGAATAACAACACGAAGAGCTGTCACCAACTAAACGGGATGTATATTGATTACATCTCCAAAACAAAACGATTGATGTCCAGACTTTAGTTAAGGAAAACTGAACATACAGACAGCCTATATCTGTATGTCGTGCAAGAATTTCCACTGAATCTTTAAGTAAAATGGGATATGTGTCCCAAGTGGAGTATGGATCCAAAAACAGGTGCACATCGTGTTGCTTTAACTGTACGTGACTTTGCGTCAATGCTTTGCTTCAATGTTGCTCTACATGCAGCAGGGAGTGGCTTGGGTAGTGGTTATAGGAAGAGTTAGGCGAGGAGACTGTCAAAGCCATATTATAATGAGACATAAAAATGTGCACATGTAAATAGTGCAGTTTTCGTTTTCAGTGAAACAAATCGGCCAAATTTAGGTAGCTTTAAACTCTTAAACAAACGTCATACTTATGTCACTGGTGCAAATTGATGCAGATCAATACTTTTGCTCTGTGTTTTGGAGTAAATTGCTCTTGACACAATGAAAGGTATAAAGAACAGGGCTCCACGGAAATTTCAATACTAATTTATTGCCAACAAAATGACTTGGCAATAAATTAGTATTGAAATTTCCATGGAGCCCTGTTCTTTATACCTTTCATTGTAAGCTGGATCATCACAGAGAATCCTGAACCAGGAGCACCGGTAGTTGTATCCTTTATGTTTTTATGTAGTGTGCAGCAGTTTCCCTGTATTCGCTATCGTGACACAAGACAGGTTGTGATACAGAGGATAGGTGGCATAGAGGTTAATGTGCTTGTTTTAAATAAGTAAGCTGGTGTCTAGTACTCCCGCCTTAATAACGTAACACTGTGGAGCCTACAGATCAAGACGCCTCTCATCAGGTACAAACTCTGGCAGACACAAAGAAAAAGTAAAGAAAAACTGGGGCTGATACAAATGTTGACGTCTGCCATTATAATGTAGTGTCAAGAACACTGCTCTTCTAACTACTCCTACAGTATTGTCACTCCTCAAATCATTCACTGCACGCAGCAGAGCAACGTTAATGTAAATCATCCCGATACATCAACGCCAGGGATCATAACACGAAATTGACTTGCATCCATTAATCAACCGAATGTCAAAATGTCTCATTTCTACCCTTGAGCCAGTACATACCCCTCAGTTATTCCCTGTGCCTCAGTTTGCCCACCTTTAATTAAGATAAGAATCATGATTTCATTGTTCCTTTCATTTCTCTAGTACTGGTGGCTGTCATCGAGACTAGAGAGGGCTCGTAATCTGCTGCAAGAATTTCACGTGCCTACTTTTAATATTTTAATAGGAGAGCTTTAGCGCTGCCTTTTAAATTAAAATGGGATTTAAAGGCTCAAACTGGCTGGGGCTTCATTTGCTAACATGGAGGAAATTCAGTGTTCTGGCATTCAAATCCTGCATCAGAAATGTAGAGCCCAGCACGGGGTGAAGCTCACCTTTTAAACCTGAGCCAAGCAACAACCGCATCCCCCATGTGACTGCATGAATTCCTCTAAAGCAGGCCTGCACAACTCCAGTCCTCGAGGGCCACAAACAGGCCAGGTTTTCAGGATATCCCTACTTCAGCACAGCTGGCTCAATTAGTGGCTCAGTATGACTGAGCCACTAATTGAGCCAGCTGTGCTGAAGTAGGGATATCCTAAAAACCTGGCCTGTTTGCGGCCCTCGAGGACTGGAGTTGTGCAGGCCTGCTCTAAAGTATCCACATCCCGCAGAATCATTGAGAACCAGAATGCCCTAGGGTGAGTTTAAAATAAGAACTGGACAGAATTCCCTCAATGACATGGAGTCAGGTTGGCACAACTGTAGTGGGTGGAAAATAATTCCGTTTTATCAGAGACTCTATTATAGTTTATGAGGCTGCTTAAGTTAAAAATCAGCGAGGTTGACTCTAAATCAGTGAGGTGAGGGAATCTTTGCAGGCTAATTCTGAATTCCCATAACCCCTTCCTGATACCGGTCCATTTTTCTGACCGCCTCCAAAGAGAGGTTACGTTTTTCCGTGTTGGGGAGGACTTTAATGCTTTTGCAGAGTAATGCGAGGTAGTCAAGCTTCAGCAATGTACAGGAGGGCTAGCTGAACAAAACTGTATTGGATAATGAGCATGTACCATGCACAGAAGGCCTTTACCACTTGTTTCGAGGAGGAAATATTTCTATAGCAGGCCTGTTGTTGTATTAATTATCTGCAGAACAGCTGGATGGCGGGATGAGGCCACAACACAAGAATATAAGCAGCCAATTATTGCTTGATTTCATCCTAACAGCACAGAAACAAAATGATCTGCCAGGCCCCCCTACGGGGGAAAGTAATGATGACAGGAGAGGGGAAGACGGAGACCCTAGGACTTGGGTCAAGAGGCTGGGTACCACTTTCCTATACAAACAAGAGATAAGGTCTTCCAAACGCTTTGCCATGTACCAATAAAATGATCAAACCTATGGTAAAAACATTTTGACGGGGAGGTTAGTCAACATGAATTAACCCTTTGCCGGTGATGGAGCAACAGAACATCGGTATGTAAACAGAACTAACCTCTTTGCAGTTGGAACGTGCTAGCAACGCATTGCTGTGCAAGATGAAACAATCCTTTCAGAGTTGAAGCAATGCAACATTTCATTAACTTAATGAACCCCTTCACTGCTGCCTGGAGGGGCTGACACGCAATGCCTTGCACAATAAGTAATCTCATTAACTGTGAGGATTTTACAACAACCCATCCCAAGTAATCATGGGCCTTTTGTAAAGGTTGTTAAATAACCTTCTGGATGAAGCTTTTCAATAGCATGGACTCCTGACCACTTCTAACCGCAGTCACACTGACCAACCTTCGTGGTCCGGCACTGCCATCTAATGCACTTACTCATTTCCCTGTTGTCACTGTAGGTGTTCCAACGTAGCAGTAAGATGGTAAGCTCTCCGGACAGGGATTCCCTTTCCTATCATGTACTTTTGTGTTTGCTTTTACCATGGTACTATAATTAAAGATGGGAAAAAAACTGGTGTGTGAAAGCCGAACCTACGAGAACCTTACATGCCAGAACCCAATCGCTTAGGATTTTTAGAATCGAAACCCAAAAATAATCCAGAACACTGGCCATTGTGTCCATAGGTTCGTCTCATCATATTTGTTGACAGGATTTTACGTTTTTTTGTTTACATTATTTTAGCTTCTTAATAGTTTTCATGGTTTATACTTATTTTAAGAATCTGCCATGCTTTTTATGTGCTATTTTAGCAATTTCCTGCCTATTTTTATCTTCTATAATTTGATAAAAGTTTTGGTCAAGTTTTGGCAAAACCAGCTACCAAATAAAACCAACACATAATTTGTTTTTAGACCCCAAACCACACCCACTGCCCTTAATTACACATCCCTGTATTCTATTGTTTATTTTGTAAAGTGCTATGTACATGGCTGCGCTATATAAATAAAAATATACATACATGCTGCCAGAGATGGCGAGCAGCATTCGTAATGAATAAAGGGCAGTGCCTGACAGTGAATTGGTTAAGCCAGATTCTGCAGCAGTAAAGGGGTTAACTGGCCCTTTCCCCGCCTTGGAGACTCCTGCACAGAGTTTCATCCAATTAGAAGCTGATATTTCTCTGACTTGTACACAGAATGGACCCCCTCCCCTGGCCTGCGTCTGTCTGATTTACTCCCCCTGTCTTGCTGAAGAGCTGAGCATATCGGAGCAATTAACCTCTCCCACAGTCAAGAACACTGGCTTCTGAACATCCATCTTTACAACAGCCAATATGGGAAGTGTTCCATTAACCCGATGCGGATGAGGCCAAAGGAGGCCGTTAATTGAACCCTTTTCATACTAACGAGGCTTACAGAACTGTAGGCTTTATTCCACTCCGTGTTTTAAGAAATGCGGAGTATTTAACTCATTCCTTGCTCGTATTTGCTGCCAGAAAAGTCCACAACATGCAGATGTCATTGTCATTGTACAGTAGTTCAGTAGCCCCTCCCTTTTGGTGCGTGCGGCTCATTCTTTTAAGGCCTCATCCAGGGTAGAAACAGGTGCGCTGGCGCTCCAGCGCTGCGCCCTGCTCGGTCGGGGCGATTCCTGGCCGGCTAGGTGCGCGCGCGTCTGGGGGCGCGGCCATGACGTCACAGAGCTGGTTCACCCTCACTGGCGAACCGCTCACGTAACGCACTTGCGAGAAGCAAAATCAATTTTACTTGCTCGGCAAGCAGCTGAGCGCGGAGCAGGCGCGCCCGCTCGCTCACACAGGCCACGTGCATTGTTCCAACGTGCCCAGCATGAGCGCGCGCCCACTCAAGGCCACCCTGGACGAGGCCAAAATGGGTACTACTCACGACTGCGCATTGTGTTGTCCCCCTCCCCCCTGCAACGCGCTAATAAGCTGCTATATCTGTATTTCTGTGCGGTGCATTGCTGGACTCTGTGCCAGCAAAGGTGGAAGGTAAGTCTCACTTAGTTGCAGTCATTGGTCTTAACATAAAACTTGAAAAGCGCCCAGCCATACAACATCTTTTCTACTATTGTAAACATTGGCTGTATAGTTTAAGATATATTTAACGAGCTTTGCAAATTACTGTCGTCTCAACAGACTAACCACACATGTCAACGGCCACTAATATGTGTCACCGAATTTTAGCACCAGCAGTGTTACTGACTTCAATGGAGTTTACTTTATAAATCTGTACTTTTCCATTAAAATTAAAAAAAACATTTTGGTAGAATGCCATCAATTGTACTGATTTTGGCCATTAGAGACATCTCTACTATCAGAAAATCAATTAGACTAACGGAGGACAGAATGCAGCAGCAATTCCAAAGTTTCTATCCTTGAGATAGCACCTGTTTGGTGCGAAATGCGTGGGAGGAGAGTCTTTCCCTTTTTTGTGTGTTTTTTTAACATGATGTAATGAAGTACTTTTTCTATTTTTTCCTCTTCCTCGGGGTCCGCGTCTACCACCAATCCTTTTCCCACTTTTCTTCCTGAACCAATACGCGATTGAAAGGACCCCACTGGCTACTACAAGAGAGGTACTGATGAAGCCCGTGATCCTTGCACTCAGTGGGTTTCTTTTTCCGTTTACATGCTAGCTGGCCAGGTCTGCTATACAATCAATCACTACGTACTCTCCAACTCTTCATAACTGTTTTAGGTTAAGCCACTTACATATTATTTAACCCAGGGGGGCGCAAACTTTTTTCCCTGCGCCCCCCTGCCGGCTGTCCCCTCACTCCCGCGCCGCCCCCAACCCCAACTTACCCGCGCACCGGCGTAATGACGTCACGTTGCCATAGCAACGTGACGTCACATGACCTCGCAGCGTCATTTTAACGCCGCGTTGCCATGGCAACGCAGGGAGGAAGCCGCCGGACCCACTGTAAGTTAGGTTTACAGAGGCCCTGCAGCTCCCCCGGCACTTAATTTAAGTGCCTTCGGGAAGCGCGCGGGGCCTCTGTAATCCCCGCGCCCCCCCGTCGGCAGTCTCGCGCCCCCCAGTTTGCGCACCGCTGATTTAACCCATGTACCCTGCTATATGACTGATATACTGTACCAGTAACATTCCACTGTGTTCGTCCTGGAGCTTGCAATACGGCTATTTTACTTACCTCTTTAAAAAGAGTACCTCCCTTTTCCAAAACTGAAAACTACAGTACAGACGGTCCTCACTTTCCAACGTTTCCCATTACACCGAACGGCATATCCGACACTTTATAATACATACCAATGGGTAGTTTTCTGATGCCAAAACACCTTATCTGACACTCAAATCCGACATGACGCTAACAAGCAAGTTCAAACAGTCGCCCAATCGCAAATGTTGTGTTTAAAAAGGCTTTCTTGGCCTTGGTCAGGAACGTAATCTCAATTTATAACATTGATCCTATGGGGCAATGGGGTTTGCTTCCGATTCACTGTGATGCTATTTTCAAGAATGCATTGTGTCGGGTAACCGAGGGCCACCTGTATAAGTCATCATGGGAAAAAAGGGTAAGGACAAGTTGTAAAGACTTTCTCAGGGGACCCAAGAATTAATTATTTTGAGAAATTACGTAACCCCTTGAAGCAGTAGTTACTAATTTTTTATATTTCTTCTTACATGAACCAGGGATCATCGGAGTTGATCGGTGGTCACCCGTGTTCCAGGGACCAGCAATTCCGGAGATTTGTAGGTTTCTTGTGCCGGTTTTAACACACAAAAAACTACAACTGTGGCGGTGGACTACAAACATGGCCACCGGGATCGCCAATAGAAAGGTGCAACATCATCTTCCGATGACGTTCCAGATTTTCTGTTGGCCAACGGAGTGAGTCCTGGCTGGAAGCAAATACAGGTGTGTAACCATGTTACCAGAAGCCCCAGCAAAGCATTGGCTGTTTTACTCAAGTTTCGGCTGTAAATTTGCATGTGGACAACATTCAGCTTAGTGCTTGTCTGTGCCTTGTCTGGATCGTTTTCTGTCTGCTTGTTGGAAGACAGATAGTTTAGACTGCACAGGATTATTGAGCAGATGCTTAATCTACTTGACTCTTTTACAGAACAGCATCAGAAATGCTAGTGAATGTGTTTTTTTTTACAGCATTGGGCTATGTATTAGTCGTATCTAGAACTATAACAACTAATGAGCCCTATAAGTCCCTAAAGGCTAACATAGTCCACCCCTGGCTCAGCACTTTGGAACTGGGGGGTTCGGAAACATCAGGGAACAACTGATGAGCTCCAGGGGACCGCCCAAATCAGGTAAGATTAATATATATATATATATATATATATATATATATATACACATTGAATTGCTGCTTTAGATGCCAGAAAGACTGCAGAACATCAGCTAACCTTTCTTACATCCAACTTAGAGACAGCTGGAACTATCAAAATTCGTTCCCTGGATTTACCTGTCAAAATCTGTTCCACCGGGTAAAATCCGTCTGCAGATTGGGTATTAAACAATCTGAGCGTATAAATCCAAATCTGGCATTGGACACAATCCAGGTGGATTTTTAAGAATCCGTACTAAGATTCTATGTTGTATCCAAAATCTGTGCCGTAGATTGTTAAAAATCCACACTCACTCTCCCGCCTCGGATTTAATCTGAGTGCAAATTGTTAACGATCCGACCACGGATTATTAATCCACCATGTGGATTGTCAGTAAAAGAAAAAAAACCCGGAGAGGGTGGATTGGCCTTTTTGAGACTAATCCGCGTACCAAATGAACCGGTCGATCCGAGGCGGATCAAAATGTGTCAAAAAATGGCACCCATCTCTTCTGCAAACGATCGCTTAAATTCCCCAATACAAAAACCTAAAGAGAATCACTAAAGTTAATACGTATCACTGGTTATAATAAAATATGCAAATACTAATGTACACCAATAGCTCCAAGTATCACAGTACTTTATGGAAATAGCAAACAAACAATACTGATGTTTCCGTCCCCGGCTGGCTATCACATCTTTGTTGATGATGGCCCAGAAGAAGGACCAAAATATTGGTGGTGTTTAATTCTTATCTCAATACATAAATATCATTTAGAACTATTGGTTGGCATTAGTGTTTATTTCACCATAGCCATTTCTCACTTACTGACCTATTTTACAGCCACAGTTATATTACACTTATATTAGGATTTCCCCATAAAATCATGCGTCAAGGGTTTCCAGGGCCGTCATAAAGTCAAACTGATGCTGTGAGAGTCACTTTATTGCTGTGCTCTTTGTGTGAATTTATCCATTTGCATCGGTTAGCAATTTATGGATGAGTAGTAGCTGGCTGATTACATTAAAGTATAAAGGGATGTGTGATAGTTTGGTTCTGTAACTGTTGCCGTTGCCGTTTTTTCTTCTCTGGTTGTCAATTAGATCGGCCAGGTGTTAGGTGGAAGTAAGTTCAGAGATAAGTATCCTATAAGACACAAGTTTCCTACTTGTACTTCTGATGAATGCACTGCGACAAGAAGCAAATTACATGATCTTGATTCATATCCCCCTTAATCACATCCTTGCAACAAGCCACAAGTTTTCACTTCAGCTTAAAGGGAGATTGAAGCCACAATTGTCTCTGACGGTCTTTCGGAGCCATCCTTCATGTTGAATGGGAAACCCAGCCACTTCATGTGTGGAAATTTCCCTCTCCAATCTAAAATCCGTAGTGGCTAAATCTGTACTATTACGGCAGAGCAAAGTGAAAATCCCTATGAGTATCGTTTATCCCCTTTCCAGGCACATAGGCCAGTACAGCTTCACTTAAAGCCAGCCCTTGATGAGAGAGCTGCAGAGCTTAGATTACCTGCTACTGTAGTCACTCAGAAACTTTGAGTTGAGTTCTGCAGTTGGTCATGAAAAACATAACTGATGATCTGCAATACAGCCCTACAAAATCACAGCTTTGGGCCTGCATAAAACCAGCCTTCCTTCTGTCTTACTAACAACAGGAGATCTATTGAACACCTCTTATTAACAGTCCGTCTGGGAGGGGAGCTTTTGCTGGAAGCAAATGCAGGTGTTTAACCATTTGCTACCAGAAGGTTCAGCAAAGCATTGGCTGTTTTACTCATGTTTTAGCTTTACATTTGCATTTGGACAAAATTCAGCTTACAGTGCTCATCTGTGCCTTGTCTGAATCGTTTTCTGTCTGCTTGTTGGAATACAGATAGTTTACACTGCACAGGATTATTCAGCAGCTGCTTAATCTACTTGACTCTTTTACAGAACAGCACCAGAAATGCTAGTGAATGTGTTTTTTTTTACAGCATTGGGCTACCTATTAGTCGTATCTAGGACTATAACAACGAATGAGCCCAATAAATCTAAATGACCTAATGGAATAAAAAATAGTAGGTGTGTTTTAACCTATTTGATAGATTACACAATTATTTGACCTTGGATTTAGTTGAATACCTCACTGTTAGAGGTATTCTGAGCATTATTCTTTATCTTTCTCATGCAGAACATAACTTTCTCCCCTCACTGCCAGTCATACAGAGCATCACTTATTTCCTCAAGTGCAGAGCGTTTCTTAATCTCTTCTCTGCTTGATACCTAAAGGAGCATTGCTTAACTACTTATTTTCTGGGGAACTTCTAGGTTTTGCTTAACCTCTTCATGGCTTGAAACCTACAGAGCATCCTTAACACTTCACTGCTTGATAACAGCTTGCGCTTGAGAACCCAGCATCACCTAACCCCTTCCACGCTTGGGAAATATTGATCATTGTTTCACCTCATCTGTGATACTTGCCTCTTAAAGATTGAAAAACCTTTGCTTACCCCATTCCCTGCCTAGTATAAAGTAACCAAGCATTACTTATCCCTTCCCCAGCTAAGAGACCACTTAACTTCCTTACTACCAAAGGATCAGCAAGCTTATTGAATCGCATGCCCATTCTCTGTTACAGAGATCCACTGATCTAATTCTAATCTAAAGAGTATTACAGGGATTCATTTATCACCTCTCCTTCCAAGTACTAACTTCCAAGTAATACACATGTAGTGGTAAAATTAGAGTTGTTATTTCAGTATGAAACCACATCTCTTTATGTATTCTCTTGCCCTCGTAACACTTTGTTAGTGATGTGTGGAGCCGTTTTTTTGCTGTTCCACTAAATGCCAGTGGGGAGGAAAGAGAGCAGATACTGTACATTCTGCATGTATAAGTGTCACCCCCTACACAGCATATTCTCATCTGGTGACACCCTTGGGGACAGCTGGGTCTCAGGATGCTTGTTTGCTTGTTCCCCAGGGCGTGTATTTCTCTTGCTCTCCTGACATTGCTAGCTTGTCTACTCTATTCAAGCAGGCTTTTGTATCCCCAGCTGAGGCAGTGAGTCATTTTACCATTCTCTATATCTCTAAGGGATAGAGACAAAGCAGGAGATCCGAAAGACAGAAACAGAGAAAATTACAGGGGGATACTGAAAAAAAAGGAGAGAAAAGAAGAGAAGAGAGAAGAGAGAGAAAAGGAAATCTCCAGGGATCACAGTGGAGACTCATTATACAATTTAAGTAGCCACAAAGGGCAAGACATTTTTGTCAAATTTTAATATAAAATACACTTTAGAGGCCAGAGGACCATAGAAGATATGCCCCCTGCTTCACATTGTGGGATCACCTTGTTCGAGATCAGCCTAAGATTCCACCGTGCCCCACACAAACACAGTGCCCAAACTATGGAAAGTCTGGGGACCCAGGTGACCCTTGGTGGGATTCAGCGATACCGTTCTTTTGGTAAATCATTGCTGCTGTTTATTTTTGAACATTTCTTTTTGGTGATTGAATAGTTTTATGATCAATTATTTTATTTTTGTTTAAATAAAAGTCTCTAGCACCTTTATTCGTTCTCCAAATCCTCCTCCGCTCGTTGCCCTGCCCAAGAACCCCTGTAGCAATCTACAATCTCACTGAGATAGATCTTGGACCAGCCAGACTCAAAGATACTGACCATCATGGGCGTAACTACACTACTGCAAACCCTGGGGGCCCAAGAGCAACGGGGGTGGGGGGAACCCGTCTGGCCGGCCGGCGCCAGAAGTTGGGCCTGCATAGAAATCGGGCCCAATTTCTGCATCCGTGGCCTGTAACTTAGGAAGCACGGGGTCCCCGGCCTGAAATGAATGTGGTTCAGCTCCGGAGACCCCCTGCCACAGTACACCGTTATTAAAATGTTAATAAAAACACTGGGATCACCTGCGAGAGCTGTGCAGGGAGATGCGGCTCTCTCCGTGCAGCTCTTACAGACCGCGGCCAGATCGTATGGGGGAGAACTGAGAAAGAGGCTGAGATACCATCACTGCTGTCCCGAGCGGTATTGGTATTTTCCTACCTCACGGTTTTAGACTTGTGGAAATGGTTTCATATTCTTTCTGAATACTGTGATAATGTAACGAACAGGGAGTCACGCCGCTCTCGGCGTGCTGCTCACTTACCCGCAGCTCTGCTGGGTCCTCCCGCGCCTCACGCGGATTCCTCTTCCAGGACGCCGATCCCCGTCTCCTCTGCACGCGTGCGTGCACGTCAATTCCCCTCTTCTGCTGTCGAGTTTGGGCGCGTGCCCGGTCACGCGCCCGCAGGCGCAGCCACACGGAAGCGCGGCCACACGGAGGTGCACCAGCCTCTTAAAGGCACATTACCCTTTTCCAAGCTGCAATCAAATGCAGCCTTACTACTGGGCTCTATAGCTCCTCCTCCAGGAGCCCTTCTGGACCTATCCCTGTCACAGCCTGGCCCATCCACACCCCCCCACCTGGCTACGCTGCCATTGGATCCTCTCACCTATATATACCCTGCAGTGTCACTGGCTCATCGGCTGAGCATAGAACCAGTTGTTCTCATTACTCTCTGCCTCCCTTGTCCTGTCTTGTTTTGCAGTCTTCCTCGTGTACCGAACCGGCTTCCTCCTCGACTCTCCGCACCTTTGGCATCCCGAACTTGGCTTACGGCAATCCGACTCTCCGCACTTCTGGCACCCCGAACCCGGCAAACGGTAAACGATTACGTCTCTCCCTCTCTACCCCGGACTTGGCTAACAGCACCCTCCACCACCCGTACCTCTCCTGCCCCGACTCGGACTCCCAGACCATTCTACTCTCAAGACGTGCCCTCGTGGCTGAGGGTGGCGTTATATCCTATCCCACCTCAGCACCGCGGTCCCGCCTCGTTTGTGGTGAGCACGTCCTGACAGATACTGTAACACTGTTCGGTGGGAACATGCCAAACCGTTCGAGAGGGCAGCAAAGTTATCGAAGTTACTAGAATAGGCCCCAAAAAGAGTGTTAATGGACCTTCTGCAGTTTTCTATAGCTAGGAAGTGGTTAAGTGACAGTCTGCAACTTTCTCTAACATAAATGTAGCAAACTGATGCTCTGCAGGTTTCTTTAGCAGCGGTGCAGCGATGCTCTGCAGATCTTCCCTTCAGGTCTGTAGCCGTGCGCGTTTTCCAATCTGCTCCTTGACTGAGCGTGAAATTCACACAAAAAGAAATGGAAAAAAAAAAAAAAGCAATTTTGGCTGCAGTTATTTCCAGATTCGAAACGAAAGCAGGAATCAGAAACACAGAACATTTCCCCTCCTCCTGCGTCCGACTACAATAAGTGTGTGTGTGTGTGTGTGTGTGTGTGTGTGTGTGTGTGTGTGTATGTATATATATATATACATACACACATACACACATACACACACACACACATACACACATATATATATATATTATATGTATGTGTCTGCGTATCCCAGGAGAGCAAGAGAAAATAGGGGTATTAATCTGAGAATAGATGAAGACCGTTATAATGTCATGTCTGGGTAAAGGGAAATCAGATATACGATGCCCACATGCTATTGGTTACCTGGAACAGAATCAGCCAGTTTTCTAGGGCATCTCATTCCCTAGAGAGCTTATTGCAGTTAACCCTATTTGGGTGGAAGTGCTTAACTGGGGACTGGCTGGGACGGTCCTTGGTAATCAGGATCTGGCGGCCCCCTATTTCATTTAGAGTAAATATGGGCCTCCAGTTTGTAGCAAATAGATACATCTGGTCTGCAAAAGCTCCCATAATGACCAGTCTTCCATGGAGAAGTAATATAATGATTAATTCCACAGTACCTTTATACAGGGGTGCCCAAACTGGCGGGGGGGAGGGGAGGTATGAGATTTTCCCAGGGGGAGGGGTTGCGGCGGTTACAGAGGTCCTGCGGTCTTCACCAAGGCTTTTAAATTAAATGCTGAGGACCGCGCAAGGCCTCTGTAACTCACTTACCTTGGTTTCCAGCGACATTACCATGGCAACGTGAGGTCACATGGCCCCACTGCGTCATTTGACGACAGAGCCAAGGTAACTGGGGGGCGCGAGCAGGGGGGGGGGGCAGCATGCCGGGGGGCGCTCGGGGAAAATGTTGTGCACCCCTGCCTTAATAGCTAATGACCACAAGAGGCAATTCAGTTCCAACTGCACCTCTAGGGAGTCATTTGTAAACAAGCATATTCACATTTAACAATATTTGTTCTATCGCTCAGATACACAAAGCTCCATTATTGACTTAACGAGGCATTAACTTAAGTTAACGCATCGTTAAATGCTAATGGGTAACCTCAAAGCTCCCGAACGCCGTGTTACGTGCTGTTTTCAGCCGTAACGGGCTTTTGCGTTACTATAGCGGACGTTGGTGCAAAAGTTCGCTTCCTGCTGACCCTGAAATATGGGTTTTGCAGGAGAGAGTCCTGTTTTAGTTGAGTCCCTAGTGCACTTTTTTCAACAAATCATCCTGTCTGAGGTGGTTTTACCCTCTGTACTAGAAGAAATATTATCAGTGATATTCTTGCCACATATTGACTTTGATTTATTTTTTTTGCACCACATCAAGACTCAAATATTGGCAGCTTTATATATGGCCTCCTTAATCCTCTATCCTCAATAGCTAACAATTTAATATTTGGTGCCTGGAACATAGGGGGATACATTTCCATAATTACTAAACTGTGCTAAGCCAGAAGCCTCCTTTTGGCAACAGAAGACACCTTTAGGTGTGAAAGGGCCATGCTGGAAGGTGTTCTATGCATAGCATTGTTTGTAAATATCACCCACTAGCCCATATTCACTAAGGTGCTAAGCTTTAGCATAACCTAACTCCCATTCAAATGAATAGCTTATTATGCTTTAGTGAAAATGGGCCACCGTGTTTTTCCCAAGATCACACAGAATGAGTATGTGACCAAGGCTAGAGCTGAATCCAAATGTTTGTGTTAAGACCAATATCTTAACCCCTCTAGCACAGATTTCTAGAACAACTGTATAAAGCTTGTTATTAATAGTTGTAATTTGAAAAGTCAGAATACCTGCTTGTATCTCTTCCCTTCAGATTTCCCTTTGTAAGTTCGGATACAAGCAGAGGAAACCGTATAGCCCCAGCAAATATCCAATATTATGAATACAGTATGAACTTCAAAGCACTCCCAGACCCATATTTTGCACTATACAGTTTTAAATAACATGCTGCTCATTTAAATTGCCCCTCATCCAGTGGTGTAACATAATTTTACCCCCCCCCCTGCAAAAAATGTTTAAATGCCCCCCTCTGCCACACTTCCTCCAACTCTCCTCTCTAACACTCTTCTCTTCTAACTCTCCCAACACCTCCTCTCCAACTCTCCCAACACCTCCTCTCCAACTCTACCAACACCTCCTCTCCAACTCTACCAATGCCTCCTCTCCAACTCTCCCAACACCTCCTCTCCAACTCTCCCAACACCTCCTCTCCAATTCTACCAATGCCTCCTTTCAAACTCTCCCACCCTTCTCTCTAACTCACTCTCTCCCCTCCTCTCTAACTCCCACACTCAATTCTCACTCCTTTCTTACTTAATTGCCCCATTCCTCTCACACTCAATACCTCCCTTTCCCCTACCCTCCTGGGGTCACGTGAGTAGATGCATAGGTTGGACCCTATTTCTAGGCAAGCGCAACTGCTGGCGTCAACCGGCACATGGGTACACCGGGGGACTGGTATGAGAGCCCCATAGCAAACAAAGGCCCAGGCAGCTTGAAGCCATTGAAAGTCATGCCCAAGTCAGTGCCGGCCAGCCGGACCCCCCCACGCCGCCCCTCTCCTGCTCTCCCGCTCTCCCAGCGCCTTCTTCTATTTGTGTCATCAGTGATGTCAGAATCATGTGACCGATTACTTGATCTCAATGTGCGAGAGGGGCTGTCGCGCTCAAAAGTGTTAAACAGAGCATGTTTTACATATATTATTCTCAAATCACCCTCGCCCCAAGGTCAACATTATTATGATAATTAGAGATGTGCAACACTTTCCCAAATGCAATCGCAAACTTTTCGGTGGCATAATTCCCTAAATTCGATTCCTCCGCAGACCAGCTCACTTTTAAAGGCTAAGCTTTTCTTATAAATAACACATTCCCACTATCAATTCGCTGCTTCGACAATGAATAGCAGCTGAGTTACAATTCGCCAATGATGCGCCAAGCATTTATTTCCTCTCTGGCAAAACCCATATTTCAGGCTCGGCGTGGAAGTTAATTCATTGCAGTGTTTGGTGAATTTTGACCATGGTGTGACATAGCTCTGACCGATTTGCAACTTTTTTTACTGGAGAAAGGGGACTATTTAGCATGGTTTGCAAACTCGGGTAAAAGCTTTGCCACCCTCTAATTACAGGCATACCCCGGTTTAAGGACACTCGCTTTAAGTACACTCGTGAGTAAGTACATATCGCTCAATAGGCAAACGGCAGCTCGCGCATGCGCCTGTCAGCACGTCCTGAACAGCTATACCAGCTCCCTACCTGTACCGAAGCTGTGCACAAGCGGGGAGACTATAGAGCCTGTTACAAATGTGTTATTTACATCAGTTATGCCCGTATATGAAGATTGCAGTACAGTACATGCATCGATAAGTGGGGAAAAGGTAGTGCTTCACTTTAAGTACATTTTCACTTTACATACATGCTCCGGTCCCATTGCGTACGTTAATGCGGGGTATGCCTGTGTTACATACATGCTCCGGTCCCATTGCGTACGTTAATGCGGGGTATGCCTGTGTTACATACATGCTCCGGTCCCATTGTGTACGTTAATGCGGGGTATCACCCTCTGACAGACCATTTTCCCATGTTGAGTTAATTCAATTCACCTCTTCCACTTCACTTCCAAAGGGGCCAACAACAAAATTGCACTATGTAGCTGGCCCCTCTGTCAGCAAAGTAGTTATAATAATCTCTAATTCAACGGCAATATGAAGCAGGTGGAAGGGTGCAGCTTACTCAGTATTGCTTCAGTTCTTTTGAATGCATGTCATTTTCAGCAAGGAAGGGGGAATTTCTAAGCCTGAAATGCTGCTGTAAACAATTGGAAAGCGGCACAATGTGTCAGCTCCGTGCCTGCATCTTGCTTTGATAAATAGCCCCCTCAGCGTGTATGTGTTCATGCCTATGTGTTTGTGTCTGCGTGTGTGTATCTGCCTATGTACGGGTCTAACTTATCTCTCTGTGTGGGATACACATTTCCCATAGCTAGGGCAGACGCAACGGAAAGATCACTTCTAATTTCCTGGTGTCTTTTCATGTGGATAGTGACAGGGACAGCACGAGCGGGGCCCCGTGAGCCATGTATACTGTACCCTGCTGCTAGGTGCAGATTTCTATTCTCAGCTCAGCTGCACCTGATGAATTTGAAATCTTTAAGAGGAACATGGGGGGAAAAAGCAACTGAACTGTAAAAAAATAAAAGCAGAGTGGCAGGGCACATTTTAATGTTGAGTGGCAGAATTACAAGGTCTTAACTACAGTACACTACTGCTAAACCCTGCAATGCGGGGGCGGGGGGAACCTGAGAGCAGGGGGGCCCCCGGCTGGCCGGCACTGGAGTTGGGCATGGCCAGAGGTTGGGCCTGGGCTGCTGGGGCCTTTGTTTGCTGCAGGGACCTCCTGGCAAGCCCCCCCCCCCGACCTTTTCCAGTTTAAAGTTAGAGAGGAGGCGTTGGGAGAGTTAGAGGAGGAGCGGAGAGAGTTAGAGAGGAGGGGGGCAGGGAGTGTGACAGAGGGGGGCCTTTAAACATTTTATTTGCAGGGGGGCCCAAAAATTGTAGATATGCCACTGTGGATGGGAAATGGGGGGGGGGGGGTGTAGTGGTGAAATGGATGGACTTATATTAGAAATAATGTGTGGCCCAGATTAGCAAAAATAAATTGCGGGTTTGTCTCCACCTTGGATTGGCCAGTTATTTCGGTTTGCAGACGAGTCTCAAAATGGCAGGGAGAGGCTTTCAATTTAGTAATGTCTCCAGTTGTATATATATCTCCTAAAACCTCCCTCCAAATAACATAGGGAGATTTGCCTGTGCTGGGAAAGGAGCTCACCTGCGGTACCCGGCTGGGAGATATTTAAATATAATTTGCATAGCGATTTGCATGAGTCCCACCCCACACTTCCTAAAAGGATTTCTATACCAACTATATAGCATTGATAAGGCTAATGGACCAACTTAATGACTGGAATAGTGTACTGGTGTCAGACCCAACAGGACTAGAACCCACAACCAGCAGCTCTAGCAGTGTGATCCAGCTATTATCATATCTCACAGGTATCTCAGGAGTGCTCCACAAGGAACATTAAACTGTCAACTAGGAAGGGGAAGCGGTCTGCTTTAAAAGGTAGCCAGGGGCAGGGAGCTACTACAGGTATGAGCACTCATCTTGGTGCCACATAACGGATATGCACAAAGGTGGCTACGGTATAACAGAACAGGGGCAAACATATTCACTGTGCCCTCTGCCAGACACATACCGAATTGAAATACTTTATTTTCAAATAGATAAAACTCTTCAAAATGGCAGAAAGTGATTCTGCTGGCTTTCCACGGCACAGTGTTATTGGGTTGACAAATCTAAGGCACCTTATGAGGAATGGGGTATGGTGTCAGAACCAACAGGATCAGAAGTTGAACCCACACAAGTTCTGTTATCCGCTAACCCAGCTGGTAGCAGGCACCACTGTCACAGAATACTGCACTTAGTTTTGAGCTCTTATTTCTCATCGAGTGCACATATCTGTACAAAGCACTTTACCCTCTTCTGGGATAGAGAAGCATATCTAATAAGCAGTCTCCTGCCCTGAGACACCTTCTGGGACGGGAAGACCACTTACAGTCCATTTATTTGAATAGGCTGTAATGTTTCCAGCACCAATGGTGCCTTACGGCAGAACACTGCTTTTAGTAAATATGGACTACTGTCTTAATCCTTTATACTGTAAGATTAGAAGTACTGCCAACTCAAGTCACCAGCTCATTTTGTTATTACTTTCTATCTGCATCTGCTTTATTTGCTATGGTTCACCTTGTTTTTACGTGTGTGTGTCATAGCCCTCAGTGCAAGTCCTTTCAAGGTTACAAACAACAAAATAGATATCCCTTGGAAGTATGTTAGTACATAGTTACATAGTAGATGAGGTTGAAAAAAGACATACGTCCATCAAGTTCAACCTTGCTAAATTTAAACAGATACTTTATCCTATATCTATACATACTTATTGATCCAGAGGAAGGCAAATAAAAAACCCCAGAGTCATATCATCAAATGATATCTCATAAGGGGAAAAATAAATTCCTTCCTGACTCCAAGAATTGGCAATCGGATTAATCCCAGGATCAACATCCTACCCATGTATACTTATTTGGTATATCCCTGTATACCTTTCCCATTTAAAAGATGTCCATCCTTTTTTTGAACAAATCTATTGTATCTGCCATCACAGTCTCCATGGGTAATGAATTCCACATTTTGACTGCCCTTACTGTAAAGAACCCTTTCCTTTGTTGCTGGTGAAATCTCCTTTCCTACAACCTTAAGGGATGGCCCCGAGTCCTTTGTACTGCCCGTGGGATGAATTGTTCTTTTGAAAGCTCCTTGTATTGTCCCCGAATATATTTGTATATAGTTATCATATCCCCTCTTAGACGCCTCTGTTCTAATGTAAATAAATGTAATTTAGCTAGCCTCTCCTCATAAATTAGATTGTCCATCCCCTTTATTAATTTGGTGGCTCTTCTCTGCACTCTCTCTAGTTCCATAATGTCTTTTCTTAGGATTGCTGCCCAAAATTGTACTCAATTTTCAAGGTGTGGTCTTACTAATGCTTTGTAAAGGGTCATAATTATGTTTACTTCCCTTCCATCCATTTCCCATTTGATGCAAGATAAGATCTTGTTTGCCCTTGCAGCTACTGCATGACTTTGGGCACTATTGCTAAGCCTGCTGTCTACAAGCACTCCTAAATCCTTCTCCATCAAGGATTCCCTCAATATATCCCCATTTAATTTGGAAGTCGCCTTTTTATTATTGCATCCCAAATGCATAACCTTACATTTATCTGTATTAAACCTCATCTGCCATTTACCTGCCCACATTTCCAGTCTCTCAAAGTCCTTCTGAAGAGAAATTACATCCTGCTCTGATTCTATTACCTTACACAATTTAGTATCATCAGCAAAGATGGAGACTTTGCTCTCGATCCCAACCTCAAGGTCATTAATAAACAAGTTAAAAAGCAGGGGTCCCAGTATCGATCCCTGAGGTACTCCACTCACAACTTTAGCCCAACCTGAAAAAATTCCATTTATGACAACCCTCTGTTGTCTGTCCTTTAACCAGTTTTCAATCCAGGTGCATATATTATTACGGAGTCCAATTTTCTTTATTTTGTACACCAACCTCTTGTGTAAAACCGTATAAAAAGCCTTTGCAAAATCTAAGTAGACCACATCAACTGCATTACCCTGGTCTAAATTCCTACTTACCTCCTCAAAGAAACAAATAAGGTTAGTTTGGCATGATCTATCCTTCATAAATCCACGCTGACTATTACTAATAATTTTGTTTTCCATTAGGTATTCCTGAATAGTATCCCGTATTAAACCTTCAAGTAGTTTCCCCACTATTGAAGTCAGGCTTACAGGTCTGTAATTCCCCGGGTGTGATCTAGCTCCCTTTATAAATATAGGCACCACATCTGCTTTATGCCAATCTTGTGGTACTGAGCCTATGAAAATGGAGTCCTTGAATATTAAATATAATGGTTTTGCTATTACTGAGCTTAACTCCTTGAGAACTCTTGGATGTATGCCATCGGGGCCAGTGCCTTATTTACTTTAATTTTTTCAAGTCGCTTATGAACTTCTTCCTCAGTTAACCAATTGTTCATTAATATGGACGTTGTGGCTCCTCCTGCGGCACTACTATTGAACTTGATTCGTCCCTGGTAAACACAGAGGCAAATAATTTGTTTAATACTGTACCTCTGCTTTTTCCTTATCCCCAATAATCTGCCTACCCATCTCACACTGAAAGGGTCCTATATTTTCTTTTCTCATTGTTTTGTTATTAAGGTACTTAAAGAACTTTTTAGGGTTGACCTTACTTTCTATTGCAATCCTTTTTTCATTATCCATTTTTGCTAATTTGATTGCCCTTTTACAATTGTTGTCACATTCCTTATAATTCTGATACGATGTCTCTGTCCCTTCTGACTTAAAGAATCTAAACGCCTTCCTCTTCTTGTCAATTTCCTCCCCTACCTGTTTATTTAGCCACATTGGTTTTGACTTATTTCTTTTATACTTATTACCAAAGGGTATACACTGATAAGTGTGCTTTTCTAACAATGTTTTAAAGACTGCCCATTTATCTTCTACATTTTTCCCTGCAAAAACATCACCCCAGTGTATTACTTGTAGATTAGACCTCAGTTTATTAAAATCTGCCTTTTTAAAGTTTAATGTCTTTGATGAACCCAAGTAATCTGTGTTTTTATAATTTATTTCAAATGAGACCATGTTATGATCACCGTTACCCAAATGTTCCAGGACAAATGTTCCAGTAGTAGACTGGTTTTGACCATCTCTAGCCCCGGAAAAGTCACTTAATCTCCAATTGGACTGTAAGATTTTCAGCATAAGGACTCTTATGTTTTACTCTTTACTAGTCGCATTGTATAACAATAAAGTATTATTATTGACACTGGAAAAAAGGACCAATTGCAGTAACTGTGAATACAGTAAATACATATGAAACCAATTTTGTTTCTTTCCACAACAAGCAAAGTGTTTTCAAGTTCATGGATGATCTGGCAAAATAGACAAGCACTTTTAATAATTGCAGTTTACTGGTAGTTATGATAGCAGCTCATGTTCAGGATTCCTCTCCTGTTTAAAGGAACGGTGCCTGTTTTTTTTTTCTTTCCGTCCAATTTTTTTTACATAGATAGGCAGCGGGCGCTCTCCGGGGCTGAGCTGTGTCCATTCCAGCACCGGAAATCCCCTGCTTCCCGAGATACCGCCTGTACAGTCCCCTGCAAGGGGAAACAAAATGGAGGTTTAAATCTCCCACATCTGGAGGGCCAATAGGAAGCCACAACGTCATTCTTCACTGCTTCCTATTGGCCCGTGTGTCATGGGGGTTTAAAACCTCCACTAAGTATGGTCACCACCTTCTCCTTTTAAGCTTCTGAATATTAGCTCGTTGAATCACAAAGCAAAACTGCATATGTACAGCAATTTATTATTGTCTTTCCAAATAACCAATTGCATAGTTCTTCACATAGTTTCTAACTCTATTCATATATCTCTGTCTCTCCTTTCTTCACCACTTCTCAGTTCACATGAACTCGTTTCTTACCTGCGCCCTCTGACACTACACAGCTATATCCCCTGCACTAAAACACTCCCCTACTAATCATCCTCACACATTCTCTTTATATCCATGCTTCTCCTCCTTGTTTCAGGGGATATCTCTCCCAATCCTGGTCCCTGCCTTATTTCTGTATGCTCTCATCCTCGCCTCCCACATGCAACTTCTACTCCTTCTGGTGTCAACCCCTCTAACCTCATCCCCTGTCACCTTGCTTCCTCTTTCCCTTTCTCCTGTGCCCTTTGGAATGTTCGTTCCCTTTCTAACAAGTTCCTCTCTGTACATTACTTCTTTTTCTCTCACTCTCTGCTCCTCTTTGCTATAATTGAGACTTGGCTCACTCAGTCTGTCTCTGCACTGGAAGCTGCCCTCTCTTATGGTGGCCTTTCTTTCTCTCACACTCTGTGCCCTGATGGCAGGGCTGGAGGCTTGGGGCTCCTGCTCTCCTCTATCTTCCGCTACCAAACCCTTCCTATTCCTCCCTTTCTTGCTTTTCCCACCTTTGAGACTCACACTGTCCAGATTCTCTTTCCTGTCTCTGTCCACGTGGTGGTCATCTATCGCCCGCCTACCTTTACTCATCCCCCTTCTTTCTTTCTCTCTCATTTTAAGTCCTGGCTCTCCTCGGACTCCCAAGTTCTTTTCCTTGTGGACTTCAACTGCCACATTGCTGACCCCTCTCTCCCTTGGACTTCCCGTTTTCTCTCTCTAACTTCTTCTTTTGACCTTCAACAGTGGACTGCAGCCAGCACCCACAAGGATGGCCACTACCTAGATCTGGTTTTGACTAAAAAATTCTCTCTCTGACTTCTCTATTTCAACCTTTCCTCTCTCTCACTTCATTTAATTTTCTCTCTTTCACTTCTCCACTTCCATCTACCCCTCATTTCTGCAGAGACCTGCACTCTATTAACCTACCAGCTTTTGATTCCACTTTACGCTCCTACCTCAGCTCTGCTCCATACCCTGACAACGTGGTCAGGAACTACAACGTTGTTCTGTCCTCCTCTCTTGATCTACATGCCCCGCTTTCTCTCCGCCATTCTCACCCTTCTAACCCCAGACCCTGGCTAAATTAACACACGCACAAGCTGTGCTCCTGCACTGGTTCTTCTGAACGCCTGTAGAGGAAATCTCACACTCGCAGACTTCCATACAAATATATGCTATCCAATTTCAACTCTGCCCTCTCTCAAGTTAAACAAACCTACTTTTCTTCACTTATCAACAAGCACAAGTCTAATCCACACTGACTCTTCTCTGTCTTTGACTCATTACTCAGACCACCCTCTGCTGTCTGTTCTTCTACCTCCATCTCACTTGCTCCATTTTCTCAACACCTAGTCTCTCCTTGACCCACTACAATCTAGCTTCCGCACTGCTCACTCCACGAAAACAACCCTCACTAAAATAACTAATGACCTCCATGATGCCAAAGACAGAGGTCATTACACTCTGCTCATATTGCTTGACCAGTCTCTGCAGCATTTGATACTGTGGACCACCCTGTCCTGGAACCTCTTCTCGTTTCTTTTTACACACTCTCTCTAGGTGACCTAATCACATCTCTTGGGTTCAAATATCAGCCCCATGCTGATGAAACACAAATTAACTTTTCAACCCCTGACCTTACACCTGCTGTACAGACTAAAGTTTCTGAATGTCTCTCTGCTATATCATCGTGGATGGCCCGTTGCCGACTTAAACGTAACATGGCAAAAACAGAGCTCCTTATACTTCCTCCCAAACCTGGCCCTACTACCTCCTTCCATATTACTGTTGAAAGTACGATCATTCACCCAGTAGCCCAAGCACGCTGCCTAGGGGTCACACTCTGCTCCTCTCTCACATTCTCCTCCCACATTAAAAAGGTAGCTAAAACCTGTTGTTTTTTCCTCTGCAATATCACAAAGATACGCCCTTTCCTCTGTTGCTTGACTGCAAAAACTCTGACACAGACCCTCATTCTCTGATGTCTCGACTACTGCAACCTCCTGCTGTCCAGCCTTCCTGCCTCTCACCTGTCTCCTTTACAATCTATCCTAAATGCTGCTGCCAGAATCACTCTACTCTTTCCAAAATCTGTCTCAGCGTCTCTCCTGCTGAAATCCCTCTCCTGGCTTCCGATCAAATCCCGTATCTGCTCCTCCTTACATCTCAGCCCTAATTTCTCGCTATACACCATCCCGACTCTTGCGTTCTGCTCAAGTTTATGTCTTCTTTCTACCCCTTTTGTATCTAAAAAGCCCTCTCCTGCCTTAAACCTTTCTCACTGACTGCCCCACACCTCTGGAATGCCCTTCCCCTAAATAACCGACTAGCACCCTCTCTATCAACCTTTAAGACTACCTCAAAACATACCTGCTTAAGGAAGCATGAGTAGCTCTATGATTGATAGTTTTACGCCGCGTACATAAACCTTGGCCCCCTGCAGACACACTTACCAGAACACCCTCCTACTGTCTCTGTACATTCTTTATACCAACCAATTAGATCGTAAGCTCTTCGGAGCAGGGGTCCTTTTGTTAAATGTTACTTTTATGTCTGAAGCGCTTCTTCCCTTATGTGTTAATTATATTACTTGTTATTTAAATGATTGTCACGTGTATTACTGCTCTGAAGCGCTGTGTATATTAATGTCGCTATATAAATAAAGACATACATACCCGAGTAGAGATTTCTCTTCTTGTTTATAGGGATATTATGGGTGAACAATAGGTATTTAATACGGTAATATTATTTTATTGGATATCCTCAAAAATGTTTCAAGTTCTCCATTTTTCTTTGAAAGAAAGCTCATATTGGACGGAAATCTGCATACCAAGTATTGGTAAATAGTGAATGTGGGAGGGAGAGGCTAAAAGATAATGCAAATAAAGAACTCTATTTGTAATATATTAAAAGTACATTTGTAATTAGGGGGAACTCTTGAGTGCATCTTTTGGGAATATTTTGTTTCCGTGTTTTGAAATAAAAAGCAGCAATGTGTAAAATGAAGGAAATGGAGAGTTTTATAAGTGGCCACAGTGTTCCATGGCTAGAAATTACATCACCAGTGTTTGTGTGACATCATCATCTTATAATCTAAATTCAATGATCTTGTAAATATAGTCATGCACTTCATCATAATTAAATGTTAGTCTCTATTGTACTACGGCCTATGATGACATCACTACAAGATATTACTTAAGGATATTGAACTGGTCTCAGTTCATGAAGCCCTGAAGAAGCTGGTCTCCAGTGAAACGCGTAGGGTGGTATTGAACCAAGCAACAGTGCAGTCCAGAAGTAAATGAGTGAGAGTACTGACCGCCCCTACATTGCAAAACCGTAAGCGACGTATTCGGAAGAGTCACGAGGGTGCCTCGAGGAGAAAAGACTGGGACGCCTCAGCTGTTGTAGCCTGCAAATTCCAAATGTTTTTTTGTTATTCCTGATGTTTTGTGAGTGTATTGATTTTTATCTCAAACTATAAAAGGGTTTTTAGAATTACACTATGGTTTGGTTTGGACCTGTGGAAGATTGTATTTTCCTGACTACCGGTAACACTACTTTTGAAACGTTGAAAAGGATTTTCACTTAGTTAGTGCATACATTACCCGACTACTGGGTAATTTTAAAGGGTTACAGACAGATTGCACTATTGTGTTGTGATTTTTCTTTTTCCATAAGTCCATTGGGATTTGCGATTCGTTTGTTCCAGCTCTTTAGCAGAGAATTATAAAACCCAGGCTAAGAAAAAATACTCTTTGTTATTTGTGTCACGGGAGACCAGGTACATTTAATACCATTTATATATTACCGGGATCATACATTTGGCAAAACAAGGTAGTAAAAACAAATTGTGTTTATTTTGGTAAACCCACCTACTGTACAACAAGAAGAAGAATTACACAATAAAAATACACTTACTGGGTGTCTGAGGGAAAAATCTAGGCTTTCCTAGGTGCAGGGCGCCCGCTGGAATGATCGTAACCTGACCGGAATATACACCCGGTTCTCCTGGTCCACTTTTCAGCTTCAATTCTTAGCCGCGACCGCTCCATACGGTTCTCAGAACTTGGGCGCAAATGACGGGACTTGGTCTCTGCGAGGCAGACTTTCCTAGCTTCAAAACGAAGCCGGTTTCTCTGTCACTCGCAACAGAGCAACTTTGAAAAGCTGCCTTAGCTTCATCGACAAGTCACTGGATGGTCTGGTTCTCTGCCTCGGCCGTCTCCTTACATGCACTCCGCTAAGCTATTCTTAGCATGGAGGTAGGAGGAGTGACCAATCAGAGCTTGGGAACCCTAGCTCACTAGCCAATAGAAATAGGGGCTCGTCTCTTGGCTGATGTCAGAGGAGGGGGGGTGTCAAGCCGGCTCGTGATGCCCCGTCGGCGTGACATATGAATTGACCAATGGGAAATGCGCCGACATTCTGCTTCTTCCCATGTCAACCCATTACCACCTACTTGGCAGGGTCCACTAAGTCTGGCAGACCAGAGGGTCCTCCCCGCAGGGGGTCTCTGTTCTCCGGACCCAGTACCCCCGCCCTGCCCCAGCCACTTAGCACCCGACACCTCTCAACATCCCATCTCCTCTTTGAACTACGGACTCTATGCAGATCTGCTGGCACCTTAAGCAGATGCCCTGGCTTATAGTGCTAGGTAGCTGCCATGGCCCCAATGAGACCAAGGGCAACAAGAGGGCTTAACCTTTACTGTATAGCCTGGTTACCCTTGCCCGTAACAATTTGCAGTCAACATTGCTTGTTTAATTTAGAGGTTATTCATATTTTTGTATTTGCAACCCACCTTCGGGAACATGGCAAGAATAAAAGCAGTGTATGCAATGATCTGAACTTGTATAATATGCGGTGTTAAACATCTATGTTATTTATTGATACATTTTACCCATAAATGGTAATACAGTTTCAAGAATAACAGATGTGCAGAAAAACATTATTGTACCATTGTTAAAGTTTTATTTATAATGTGTACTTAGCATCTAAATAATGCTACTTTTGAACACACTATTTCAATCACTTCTGTTAGAAAGAGTTGTATTTATTTTTTAATACAAGACTACTTATTTAAATCGCTCATATGATAAATATGTTTAATGCGTGTTCTGTATATTATTAGCTCATTAAACAAAATACATGCATTGCTTTATAATGAAATTACTAAATATATCAGCAATATATCACCATCCCATAATGGTTAATTACTAATCAGTAGGAATGCATTAAAAAAAAATTGTGGATTTAAAAATGTTAACCATTTAAATGATACAGTATAAATATATGTATTTACTAAGCTGTGCTAAACAATAAAGCACCTTTATGTCAACGAGCCATAAGATGCATTTCTGGATTTCGTACCGCTTACTAACCGTTTGGGTGTCCCATGACATAGCCACCACACCATGGCATTTGGCACACCGGGAACCCTATGATATAGCCACCACATCATCATGGTGTCTAGCACTCCAGAGGCCCCATGATATAGCAACCACTTCATGGTGTCTGGCACTCCAGGGGCCCCATGATTTAGAAACCACATCACCATGGTGTCTAGCAATCCAGAGGCCCCATGATATAGCAACCACTTCATGGCGTCTGGCACTCCAGGGACCCCATGTTGTAAAAACCACATCATGGCGTCTGGCACTCCAGGGTCCCCATGATATAGCAACCCCGTCGTGGTGTCTGGCACTCCAGGGGCCCCATGACCTAACCACCACATCGTGGTGTTTGGCACTCCAGCAACCCCATGATATAGCAACCACGTCATGGCATCTTCACTCCTGGAACCCCATGATATAGCCACCACATCATCATGGCATCTGGCACTTTAGGGGCATCACGACATAGTCACCACATCATTGTATCTGGCACTCCCAGGAGCCTCATGACCTAACCAGCACATCATGGCATCTGGCACTCCAGGAACCCCATGATGTAGCCACATCATCACCATGTCTGCAACTCCACAGACCCCATGATGTAGCCACCAGATAATGGCATCTGGCACTTAAAATTAAATGGAGATATATTGGGGAATCCTTGATGGAGAAGGATTTAGGATTGCTTGTAGACAGCAGGCTTAGCAATAGTGCCCAAAGTCATGCAGTAGCTGCAAAGGCAAACAAGATCTTATCTTGCATTAAACGGGCAATGGATGGAAGGGAAGTAAACATAATTATGCCCCTTTACAAAGCATTAGTAAGACCACACCTTGAATATGGAGTACAATTTTGGGCACCCATCCTAAGAAAATACATAATGGAACTAGAGAGAGTGCAGAGAAGAGCCACCAAATTAATAAAGGGGATGGACAATCTAACTTATGAGGAGAGGATATCTAAATTACATTTATTTACATTAGAAAAGAGGCGTCTAAGAGGGAATATGATAACTATATACAAATATATTCAGGGACAGTACAAGGAGCTTTCAAAAGAACAATTCATCCCATGGGCAGTACAAAGGACTCGGGCCATCCCTTAAGGTTGGAGGAAAGGAGATTTCACCAGCAACAAAGGAAAGGGTTCTTTACAGTAAGGGCAGTTAAAATGTGGAATTCATTACCCATGGAGACAGTGATGGCAGATATAATAGATTTGTTCAAAAAAAGGTTGGACATTTTTTTAGATGGGAAAGGTATACAGGGATATACCAAATAAGTATACATGGGAAGGATGTTGATCCAGGGATTAATCCGATTGCCAATTCTTTGAGTCAGGAAGGAATTTATATTTCCCCTTATGAGATATCATTGGATGATATGTCACTAAGGTTTTTTATTTGCCTTCCTGTGGATCAATAAGTATAGATATAGGATAAAGTATCTGTTGTCTAAATTTAACATACAATAGGTTGAACTTGATGGACCTACATCTTTTTTCAACCTCATGTGCTATGTAACTATGTAACTGCAGGGGCGCCATGATGTAGCTGCTAAGTCGTGGAATTTCTGCTCACCTGGGGCGAAGAACGCAATCTGGCCAAAAGAGGAACAGAAAAGGATTCCTCCTTTTCTGTTACCGCCCTCAGTGATGTCGCAATCACGTGATCGCACCGAGGAGCCGTCACGTGATCACGATGTGGCACTCTGGTGCCGCGGCCGCACCAGCGCTCAAAGGGTTAAACACGCCCTATAATATTGGTGAATGTGATTTCCAACTATATACTTGTACTGTGTCATTTCTGCGGAAGTCTGCCAGGTTGTGAGCTTTTATTGGTCCAATGCTGCGACTTTTTCATAATAGATGCTCATGAGTTCAAGAGGTCTCCAAAGCTCATATACATCAATGTCTATGAAGAACTCTGTGTTATTCAATAAAAGACATCACTGCCTGCAATACAGCTACAATTCTTCACAACTCCTTTTCCTAAGTGTTACTTTTATTTCTGAAGCACTTCTTCCCATTGTGTTATTTCAATATTATTTGTAATTTATATGATTGCCACGTGTATTACTGCGGTGAAGCGCTATGTACATTAATGGCGCTATATAATTAAAGATATACATACTGTAACAGGGGCTTATCCCTGTTTAAATAAAGCAGCCCCAGAGCTCTGGGAATCCAGCAGAGAGAGAGTTTATTGTAGCCACTCAATTAACTAGTCTCCACCAGGACTAATGAGAGCTCTGTAAAGAGCCACATGTGAGAAACAGGTGGGATATTTCCTTAGCTCACATTTGGGCTGACAGAAGGAGAGTAGAGAAGCCTGCACACTGACACTGTCGAGCACAAAGGATGAGATCAAGACATCCAGACACCTATATTTCCTGGACACAGAGGACCCAGGAACCTGCCAGACACTAACATGGAGGGACACCTGCTTAAGGTACCTCCTGAGACTTTGGGGTGATCGGCTGGTAATGGGAATATCCCTCCAGTCCTGCAGATAGGGTCTGGGAAAGTAAGTTGGTCCTCACAAAGGTATAGGGGTTTGTTATTTTGGTGTTTTTGTATGTTTTGCCTGGATAAAGGAACAGGCTCAATAAAACCAAGATATAATTGCACCCAAATCGGTCTCCATTATATGTACCTCTGCACACATCTCTTAGACACACATACAAAACGTATACAGCTATAGGAAAATTATGCAGCTGAATACATGCTAAAGAACAAGTAATCACCAGCTTATGGCATTTTCATCCTGTGTTATTGCATCGCACAGCAACAAGGCAACTATGGACAATAGCCATGAATATCATGAATATCATTACAAGCAAGTTATTTCATCTTACATAGCACTGGCTGTCTGCACAGCGCCATGTATAGCGGAATCTGCCAGCACAATGAGCCCTGCCCTGAAAAGCTTGCAATTTAATTGTGCCGACTAAAGCATGCAGTGATATTGCAACTTGCCGAAGGTCAGCAAGCAGCAAACATTGGGTCTCAAGCTGGCTTCTCCCTCTTCAGACACTGCATTCACCATTACTTGAAAACGAGACATACTTAAAAACGAGAGGTAACTCTCAATGTATTACTTCCTGGTAACACATTATAAATAATATAACCTTTTGTTTTCTTACACTCAGGAATTCATTAAACCAGGAACACATTTTTCATTGCAGCCTGAAATAGTAAAATAACCAATTCTGGGAGTCAGAATATCTGCCAGTGTACATATGCCAGTTACTGAATGCACTGCTACTGTCCGCTGAAATTCCAACTAATATGCCCTTTTTTCCCAGTCAGATATTGTTTCCTACTAGGAGAAAGTTTCATGAATTCTGACAATCCTCTGGATGTGTCCGCAGAAATTACGTCTGATTCAGGGTGAGTTAGTGACGAACGTTGCATTTCCTCTGTAACCAAGAGCGACCAATCGCTTTCTAAATATTTTTTATCTTTGATGCTGTGTCTTTGTTTAAGGATTTTTACTGGAAGGCATTTGATAGGAAATCGGCAGGTACACAGGGCTAACCCATGCACTTCTTATACCAGCATTGTGCTGCTGCGCAGAGCTCTACCACTGCACCTCAATCCTGTTCCATACAAACATCTAATGTCACAGCGCTAACCGCGATCTGCGGTCTGTGAGGAGAGGAGAATCTTGCGATGGGAGGGGGCGTGGTCGGGGATTTGCGGGGGCGTGGCCATTACGTCACGCGGCTGGTTCGCCCTCATTGTGTGAACCGCCGGTGGGGGCGTGGCCACGCCTCCGTCGCTAGGAGTAAACTCAATTTTAATGAATTGTGAAAAACCCTGCAACACGGCGCGGCTGCACCTTCTGCGTGACGGTGCGTAGTGGGCCCAGCCCCATTGATGGGCGGTGCTTACACGCACAGTGCTCGCTGCGCTGTGCGCACAGGCTGTACTGGGACCGCAGCCAAATACTCCAGCTTTTATACTATGCTCACAGCTCTACCACTGCACCTATATCATGCCACGCACAACCCTCTGCTCTTCCAGCATCATGTTGCTGCTCACAGCTCTACCACTGCACCTATATCATGCCACGCACAACCCTCTGCTCTTCCAGCATCATGTTGCTGCTCACAGCTCTACCACTGCACCTATATCATGCCACACACAACCCTCTGCTCTTCCAGCATCATGTTTCTGCACACTGCTCAAGGACTGCACCTAAATCCTGCCTCACACAAGCTTCTGCTATTCCAACACTTGTGCCTCTACATGCAGCTCTACCATCTCACCTAAATCCTGCCTCACAGCACTCCCTCCTATTCCAACATAGCAAGACTTACTGTCCTTGGTGCCACGATCAAACAAGAAAAAGTCTGTGGCACCAGGGACTGTGTCTTGCACGAAGGGGGGGGGGGAGGGGTAAGTGTTTGTGCTTCTGAATGGGGCTCCCACTGCGCTAATCCTTCGGTGCCATGACCGTCGCAGTTGTGCAACCGAAGACAGTAAGCCTTGCTACATCTGTACTTGTGCACACTGCTCCACCACTGCAACTCAATCCTGCCTCGCAGATGTAGCACCCCCCAATATCTACCATCTCTAACACACGCCTATAACGGCTCCTCTGTTCTGCCCTGCAGGAATCCCAGCTACACCAGTATTTACTGCATACGCACAACCCTAATCACTGCACTGAAATCTTATCCTAAAACATCCTCTACTGTTTCTTTACTGAGGTTTCAATAGCCACATACACAACCAGGCCAAAGTACTTTGTTATTACACTGCAGCACCAAATACAGATGCTTCAACACACCTACCTGAGAGCACGTCACTCCTCCCCTGCTTGTTCCTGCCCTCACTCTTCTACACACAACCATTATGCCTCACATGCAGCGTTTCTGCTATTTTGGTACTGATGCTTCTAAACTCTACTAATGAACCTCCGTTTTGCCCTTAAGCACAACCTGCTACTGCTCTACTAACACCTCAGCACAAGGTCATATACAAGCTTGGGTACCGTGCCTTATTCTTCTAGTCCTTCACTTGCTGTTTAACAACGCACCTCAGTGCCATCCTGCACCAACCCTCTAGCTCTTTAATATTGATACCTTTATGCACACAAAGAAATGCCTTTCCATTTGAATGCGGCCCAGCGGTTTCCCCTGATATACAGTAGCACCAGCACATACAGATTTTCCAAGTCTTCTAAATCATGCCCTGTGAAAACCCTGCTGTCCCCGGGCATCTGCTGGTCCCACAGCGTTGTCACTGCACATGACTGCTGCTTTGTGACACCCCTGCTGTTCATGTGCTTCTGCTTCTGTACCCAGGTCAGCCTCCATCCTGCCTTGTGAGACGTCTGCTATTGCAGCATTGATGCTTTTATGCACAGTGCTGCCCCGTGGCATCCCTGCTACTGTTACACATGTCAGTATGAAGTAAAACTCCACATGCAGCGGGTACAGGATGCCGTGCAGCTTCCTCTGCTCAGGGCCGCCAACGGGCCACTGTGAAGAGGCCCCATTCTTTGCTCTCCGACAGTTATGACATAATTATACTTCTGACTACTTTCCCTTGTCATGTGTCTTTATTTCTGTCTCCCCTCCCCCTCTTATTCCTTTCTCTCTCCTTTTCCCCATAGTCTCTCTCTCTCTCTCACACACCCTGCATATCTTTCCATCTTTTCCCCGTCACGCTCTGTTCTCTCTTCCTGTCATTTATTTCACTTCTTCCCCCCTCATGACTCCCACTCTTTTCCTTCTTTCAATGTCTGTATCTTTCCTTCCCCTAATGTGTTTCTCAATTTAATTTCCCCCTTTTCTCTCTTTCTCCGATGTCTCTCATCCTCCCCCCTCCCCTTGACTCTCTTATTTTCCCCGGCATGTAATTTTCTTTAACCTTCATGCCTCTCTTTTTCTCCCAGCATGTCTTTCTCTCCCCTCTCCCCCAGCATGTCTCTCTCCTCTCCCCCTGCATGTCTTTCTCTCCCCTCTCCCCCAGCATGTCTCTCTCCTCTCCCCCAGCATGTCTTTCTCACCCCTCTCCCCCAGCATGTCTTTCTCACCCCTCTCCCCCAGCATGTCTTTCGCTCGATCTCCTCTTCCCCTAATATCTTTCTATTCCCTCTCTCACCAGCATGTCTTTCTCTCCTCTCCCCCAGCATGTCTTTCTCTCCTCTCCCCCTGCATGTCTTTCTCTCCCCTCTCCCCCAGCATGTCTCTCTCCTCTCCCCCAGCATGTCTTTCTCACCCCTCTCCCCCAGCATGTCTTTCTCACCCCTCTCCCCCAGCATGTCTTTCTCACCCCTCTCCCCCAGCATGTCTTTCGCTCGATCTCCTCTTTCCCTAATATCTTTCTATTCCCTCTCTCACCAGCATGTCTTTCTCTCCTCTCCCCCAGCATGTCTTTCTCTCCTCTCCCCCTGCATGTCTTTCTCTCCCCTCTCCCCCAGCATGTCTCTCTCCTCTCCCCCAGCATGTCTTTCTCACCCCTCTCCCCCAGCATGTCTTTCTCACCCCTCTCCCCCAGCATGTCTTTCTCACCCCTCTCCCCCTGCATGTCTTTCTCTCCCCTCTCCCCCTGCATGTCTTTCTCTCCCCTCTCCCCCTGCATGTCTTTCCCTTACACCTGTCATATCTTTCTCTGTTCTCCCCCATGTATTGCTTTTATTTCCCTCTGTCTGCTTTCGCTCCCTCCTAATGACTTTCTGCCCCTAATGTCTCTTTTCTCACACATGCTCTTTCTATTCTTTCACACCCCATGTCTCTCTCCTCTCTTTTCCCATTCATGCCATTCTCTTTAGTTAATCCCCTATGTTTCTCTATCTTCCCCAACATCTTTTTCTTATTTTTCTCTTCGTCTTTATTCTCTTAAACAAATCATAATAATCTTCTCATCGGTATTTTCTCCTATGTCTTCGCATCGTTCTCATTATCTCTACCTCATGTCTCTTTTCTCCCCCTCCACCCCTATGTCCCTTCCCCCCTCAACATTCATGTCTCTCTCCCCCCAACCTCATGTCTCTCTCCCCCACCTACCCCCAATATCTCTCTATTCCCCTACCCCCACGTCTCTCTCTCTCCCATCCACCCCCATGTCTCTCTTTCCCTACCCCCATGTCTCTCTCTTTCCCCCCCACATCTTTCTCTCCCACCCAAACCCCGTGTCTCTTCCCCCACCCCCACGTCTCTCACCCATATCTCTCTCTTCCCCCACCCCATGTCTCTCTCCCCCCACCCATGTCTCCCCACGTCATTCCCTATGCCTTCCATGCCCCCCCCCTCATCTCCCCATGTCTCTCTCTTCCCCTCTCCCCCTCCCCATTTATTTTTCTCTTCCTCTCTATATCTCTTCTTTCCCTTTCATGTCTGTGTTTCTCCCCATGATCTGGCCCTTCCCTCTCACCCTATCCCTGCCACGTGCCCCGCTCTCTGCCACCCCGCTGACTGAGGCCCC
>NC_134488.1:11846188-11858688 GCF_040206685.1 Ascaphus truei
AATCCTGCCTTGCACTATCCACTCCTATTCCATTAATGACACATGAACTCTTTCACTGGACGTCAGACTAGCTCTAGATCATCCTGAGTGGTAATAAATAACAACACACTCAGCTGGAACATAGCCAGGACTGTAATAGCACAATAAACTGTCCCTAATAATGTAATCATGTGTGCGGCATCAATGTAAGGATCTGTCTGTGTCACTATGTCACCTTGCAGGGTGGGGGAAGGTGGGGGGGGAGCAGTAATGGGCCAATAACCCCTCCTATCTCCTTGTCACTATGAAATCTTGCCGTAGAGGCAAATGATAAAGATTACACAAACCCACAATCAGACACAGGTTGACATACAACCACTATTGCGCGCAGATTTGAAAGCACACATACATAGCGTGACACAGAAACACTAAGCTATGTGTTATAAGCTGTGCATCATTACTGTCAATAGATTTAGCAATACAAAAATACATGCTGACACAAGACCGCACGTTCAACACTTAAAGGCAGACAACGACTGACAGATACACACACACACACAAACACACAATCAAAAGCATCCTGACAAGTATACACAAACACAAAGACATACAGCCTGGCACACACAGATGCTACTATGCTGAGACACACACACACACACACACACACACAGCCCTCTGACTGCGTTGCTGCAGGGGAAGAGATGATAGGATATTATGGGAGGATCGGCTATGAGAGACAGAGAATCATAAATCATTCCTTCTCTTACGCTTGGCCGCTCTGGCAGCCCGAGTGTCAGCTCTGTGACGAGCGCCTGACTCAGCTAAGACATGTATTGCTTAGGATGCGTAGAGTGACATGACAGGACAGGCAGGGAGGGTAGAGGCATCAAGGTGAAGGGGGACCTTCTTGAATTGATTAAGTCCTTTATCCTTGAGAGCGTTTTCTGTGGCAAGATTGGATTTCATAAGCTTTTTTCTGTTAGACATCAGCTTGTGATAAGGCACTTCAGGAGTTGGGTTACAAAGAGTTGGCTTTTGTCTTCTGACTAGGAGATTGAATTCTTATATTTTCAAACTGTTGTACCCAATGTTTGACTTTCAAACACAGGGTGCTAATGAATGTATGGGAGTCTTGGAGCACTTTTCTACATTGTCTACAGATACGTACTGTAGTTAGTTGGATTGTATTATACATAAGATCAAGTGCTTCTCAAAAAGTAACACTATTTTAAAATCCACATTGTGCACAGTCACATACAGGAAAATAATAGGCAGAGGTGACAGAAGCGCAGCAAAATACAAAGCAACAAGGGAGGGGGGAGGGAGGGGGACTGGGCCACGACAGGTCGGGACAGCCAACACTGCTGTTCTGGGCCCGGACGGTTTAGGGGTTCGGCCCCCTGAAGACATCAGTTCTCTGCAGAGGGGCCCTTGACATGCAGGAAGCAAAGCAAGGGGACATCCCGTCCTCTCAGCAGAGCCTCCATAAGTGACAGGGGCATGAAGAGAGCTGCGTAGCGCTGAGAAAGGTGAGAGGGAAGGGTTAAAATTGGGGAGAAAGACACATGAAAGGGAAGAAGACATAAGGAAAGGAAGAGAGAAAAACACATAATGGGGGGGGAAGAGAGAGAGAGAGAGAGAGAGAGAGATATGAGGGGGAAAGAGTGAGAAAGGGGGGAAAGATGCTGGGGAGAAGTTAATTATGATTGTTGAGGGAAGCTGACAATGAAGGGGAAAATAAGAAAATTGACGGAGGGGGCTGTGGGAGGAGAGAAACATGGAGGATTAAGTAAAGAGAATAGCATGGATGGAAGGAGAGAGACGGGGTGTTAAAAATAGAATCAAAGCATGTGTGAGAAAAGAGACGAGGAAAAAATACTGTACACAAGGGGAAAACAGAAAAAGACATGCCGAGGGGGGGGGGGGGGGGCGGGGGAGGAGAGAGAAAGACATGCCGAGGGGGGGGGGGGGAGGAGAGAGAAAGACATGCTGGGGGGGGGGGAGGAGGAGAGAGAAAGACATGCCGAGGGGGGGGGGGGGAGGAGAGAGAAAGACATGCTGGGGGGGGGGAGGAGGAGAGAGAACGACATGCCGAGGGGGGGGGGGGGGGAGGAGAGAGAAAGACATGCCGAGGGGGGGGGGAGGAGGAGAGAGAAAGACATGCCGAGGGGGGGGGGGAGAGAGAAAGACATGCCGAGGGGGGGGGGGGAGAGAAAGACATGCTGAGGGAGGGGGGAGGAGAGAGAAAGACATGCCGAGGGGGGGGGGGGAGGAGAGAGAAAGACATGCCGAGGGGGGGGGAGAGAGAAAGAGATGCTGGGGGGGGGGGAGGAGAGAAAGATATGCTGGGGGGAGGTGAAAGACATGCTGGGGGAGAGGAGAGAGAGATATGCTGGGGGGAGAGGAGACAGAGACATGCTAAGGGAGAAGACAGAGAAATACATGTTGGGGGGAGTGAGATGCTCAGAGGAGGGAGGAGGGGAGAGAAACTTGAAGGTTGAAGAGAATTACATGACAGGGAAAATAAGAAAGAGTCAAGGGAGGAAAGAGAAGGACTTGAGGAAAGAAATAGGTAAGGGTGAATTAAAATTGGGAAACATTAGGGGAAGGAAAGAAGAAACATACATTGGAGGAAGGAAAAGAGTGAGAGACACAAGAGGGGAAGCAGAGAAATACATGGGAAGACGGGAGAACAGAGAGCCACACGGGGAAAAGAAGGAATAACAGGAAGGGTGTGTGAGAGAGACTCTAGGGGGCAAATGAGAAAGACATGAGCGGGGAACAAAGGTACATGATGGGGCAAAGTATACCGAATGTGATTAACATTTATGGGGGGGGGGGACCCCATTCTTCAAACGTGTCCTTTGCAAAGCAAATTCTGTTGGTGGCCCTGATTACATTGAACTTTTAATAACCTTAATCAATGAGGTGTAAGGACATTCTTGAGCAAAAGTAGAGGGGGGCAGTGGCTGTGGGTGGGCCGGTGGCTGCAGAGGGGGGGGGGGGCAGTGGCTGTGGGTGGGCCGGTGGCTGCAGAGGGGGGGGGCAGTGGATGTGGCGGGCCAGTGGCCAGTCAGAGCAGTTGCTACCCTGCCCAGCTCTCCCACAGCTGCAGACTTCTCTCTCTCTCTTGTCTCTCCCACGCCGAGGTGTCTGAGGCTGACGCACTCCGGGCCTGCCACTCACACCGGCACACACCGGGCCTGCCACTCACACCGGCACACACCGGGCCTGCCACTCACACCGGCACACACCGGGCCTGCCACTCACACTGGCACACACCGGGCCTGCCACTCACACCGGCACACACCGGGCCTGCCACTCACACCGGCACACACCGGGCCTGCCACTCACACCGGCACACACCGGGCCTGCCACTCACACCGGCACACACCGGGCCTGCCACTCACACTGGCACACACTGGGCCTGCCACTCACACCGGCACACACCGGGCCTGCCACTCACACCGGCACACACCGGGCCTGCCATTCACACCGGCACACACTGGGCCTGCCACTCACACCGGCACACACCGGGCCTGCCACTCACACTGGCACACACTGGGCCTGCCATTCACACCGGCACACACCGGGCCTGCCACTCACACTGGCACACACCGGACCTGCCACTCACACCGGCACACACCGGGCTTGCCACTCACACCGGCACACACTGGACCTGCCACTCACACCGGCACACACTGGAAGCCCAGCTGACTTCTGGAGCTGACATCAGAGGACACAGCGCTCATCAGCCTCAGACACCTCGGCATGGGGCAGACAGGGAAAGAAAAGTCTGCAGCGGGGGAGAGCCGGGGCCGGGCGTCAACTGCTCTGACCGGCTGCAGGCCCCCACCCTGTGTTCGGAGAGAGGTTATACCGGACACGTACCGGCTGCAGGCCCCCACCCTGTGTTCGGAGAGAGGTTATACCGGACACGTACCGGCTGCAGGCCCCCACCCTGTGTTCGGAGAGAGGTTATACCGGACACATACATGTCCGGTATTACTTTTCATTTTATACCGGATGCAGGGGCAAAATACCGGGCTGTCCGGTTCAAAACCAGACACCTGGCAACCCTACTTATGCTTATGCAGCAGCCCTGGGTGGCCTGTGTTTTTGCATTACCTTCCCCATTTTCCCAACACTAGTTTAGAGAGGTAATCCAAGACAGCGATTTGTTTTCGCTAAGTTTTTTTACCATAGGAATGAAGCCGGAGCTCTCCGGAGCTGAACCCCATTAGTTTCAGCTCCGGGGCACCGCTCCCCCAGAGATACTGCCCTCCGCAGTAGGAGCCGGTAGCCGCTCTGCTAGCAAGAATGGGCGCTTTGCAACGCAGGCTAATAGGAAGTCGTGACGTCATCCGTCCGACGCGGGAGCTTTAAAAAGCACAGAGATACCGGCACCCCCTTTGGAGGTATCGGTGGAAACTGGGGGTTCCTGGAGCTGAAACGAATGGGGTTCAGCTCCAGAGACCCCCTGCTACAATCCTTTGGTAAAAATAAATAAAAATCAGCCAAAAGAAAAATAAATCGATGGTTTGGATTGCTTCTTTCAAACTTTGCTTAGCAATACCAGCCTCCACTTAAGAGGGCACCCCAATACTTCACAGTCAGCTTGACAACAACAACTACAATTAAATACACTAATTTTGTTACACACGAGACAAACAGGAAAAGCCGGAGTTATAATAATAAATGGCTGCATTGAATGAATAAAGGTTATACACATTCAGTTTGCAGATATTTTATGACCAGTCAGAGATACGATTATGGGCATAAGTAACATTTACAGACAGGATTAAAATGTTGTTAGAAGAGGTAGGATAGGCCTGCAATGTGTTAGAAGAGGTAGGATAGGCCTGCAATGTGTTAGAAGAGGTAGGATAGGCCTGCAATGTGTTAGAAGAGGTAGGATAGGCCTGCAATGTGTTAGAAGAGGTAGGATAGGCCTGCAATGTGTTAGCAGAGGTAGGATAGGCCTGCAATGTGTTAGAAGAGGTAGGATAGGCCTGCAATGTGTTAGAAGAGGTAGGATAGGCCTGCAATGTGTTAGTAGAGGTAGGATAGACCTGCAATGTGTTAGAAGAGGTAGGATAGGCCTGCAATGTGTTAGAAGAGGTAGGATAGGCCTGCAATGTGTTAGCAGAGGTAGGATAGGCCTGCAATGTGTTAGAAGAGGTAGGATAGGCCTGCAATGTGTTAGAAGAGGTAGGATAGGCCTGCAATGTGTTAGAAGAGGTAGGATAGGCCTGCAATGTGTTAGAAGGGGTAGGATAGGCCTGCAATGTGTTAGAAGAGATCCTGTCTCAAGGAGCTTACAATCTATAGGCTGGGTAAGTAGACACTGGGTAAAGGGGATGAGAGAGTTGGTGAGTTTCAGAAGCAATAGAGCAGCTGTAAACATTACCAAACAGCAGCGAACGACAGCAACCGCCTCTGGGAACATGTGAGGAATATAAAGAAGGGATTGGAAACTCATAATGTTTCATTACATTTTAAAAAGTGCCACCAATCAGATCCAAGGGGTCTCAAGTTTACAGGAATAGAGTATATTCCGAGGAATTGGAGGGGAGGCAATCGAATCCAATCAATCGCCTAGAAAGAAAGCTTCTGGATTCATAGATAACAAACGTTGAGACCCGATGGACTTAATGTGGACTTCGATAAAAATGCCTTTCTTGTAGGAGTGTTTCCTCTTTTTCCAGTGATCCTACTGTATGAAGTTAACCCCACTGCCTTTACCTTAGTCCATCGTAGTCTTCATAAACATCTACAATAGGTTCTTATAACATAGGTGTCTTTTTTAACCATCTTTTTAATAAACTTTTACATTTTTAAGATTTTCCATATATTTATGAATAATTGTAATTATAATTTTATGTAGCATTTGTTTCATCTGCAATGCTAATTCCTTAATGGAGTCCGCTCAAGTCCCCGGTGAAGAGTTTTCATAGTTTTTTTGTAATGATTATATTTGTAAAAACATACATTTCAATTATTTCATGGGTCTTTTATTTATGCCTGTAAGTCGGTTTTGTAGCTTTGGAAAGCTTTTTGGTCCAGTCTCCTTTAGAAGAATAATTTGATAGGATCATTTGATCTACCTGTAATTTTAAAATGATTTTTGAAGTATTTTGTACTGTCTGTTAACCTCTTTCTTTATTCTATTTTAGTATCTTCAATCGACCTCATATATGTTTACATAGGTAGTTCCATTTGAAACATTAGATTGAGGGTTTTTAATGTATATTTTTTACGTATTGTTATTAAAGATTGTGTTTGCCCGGTGTGGCGCTTTTTGATAAATATGTTTTATGTTTATGCAATAACGATGAGTATAAGGGACAGGGGAGGATTTTATGTTTCACGTATAAAACTCTTGTGTGCTGAGGGCGAGTGCAATTAAAGATGCAATTAGAGATGTAATCAGTAACATTTTACAGCCGCTCCTTGCAAACATTGCAGCCAGCTGAGATAGATTTCAGCAATCAAGCATTAGGGTATTTAAACTCGGCACCTCCTAGATCCCAGCATGACCCCAGAAGAAGCCTACTGATTTGGCGAAACGCATTGGGCTTTTTGAACCTTGGAGGCCACCATAACAACCCCTCGACAATCCAGCGCTGATATCGAAGGTCTCTGGAGGTGCCTGCTTGTGAGAGAAGCAGACGGGAAAGACTCTGTGTTGATGACCAGGCTGGACGGGAGTAAAACCTGCTGCTGAGGAGAGACTAGTTAGGGTTGGAAATAAAACGTTATTGCACCAGCATTTTTGTATGTATTTCTTCTCACATGTATCAGTGATGGCGGTTTGATTCATGATGCCCTGGTTCAACAGAGGAGTGTGCAACACCATTTAGCAGGGCTGGTATCAATAGTTACGTGGTGTTGAGGAAACTCTTGGCAGCAAGTGATCCCAGATGTTAACCTTTAGCACGTTTGTTCTATGCAGAGGGGAGCAGTTCTTGGGGGAACCTTTTCAGACATCTGCCTTTGGGGCAATGCAGACGTAGACTGTACCCCAAAGAGAATAGCAATGTACTGCAGTACAATGCTCTGCATATTTATAGGAGGGAGCTGATAAAATAGGTGCTCTGCAGGAATTCAAGATGGATAGCTAAAGCAGTGCTCTTGTAACCGATTAAAAGAGATGGCCTGCAGATTATTCCTGGCAGCGGAAGATTTTCTGAAAACTCTACAGATATCTTTGGAATTTTTTATTATTCTTGGACATGCGCAATAATATACACATTTATTCACAATTCAATATCATTTTGAATCTATGTAATTAGTTTTGTAAATAATAATTATTGCATTTCAATTGTTTTATAAAGCATATAAATGTGTATTTTTAGATTATCGCAATATTGCTATAAAATTTACCATGTGGTCTATGAAAAAAGGTACAGGAACGGTGTTCCACCATGTTCCCCCTGTATGTACAGTATGTATGTATGTATATATACACACACACACACACACACACACACACACACACACACACACACACACACACACACACACACACACACACACACACACACACACACACACACACACACACACACACACACACACACAAAAACATGATCATTTTTCAACTTTTATTTATCCACATGTATTTTAATCCTAAAAATGCCAAAAAAAAACTAATTGATTGTCAGAGGGCATGGGTGTGCCACCGTGCCAATCAATTTTTTTTGGCCTTTAGAGGATTACAATTGAATGTGTTTTTAATTTGCGGCTTGTTATGGTGATTGGCAGGTTGTATATTTCCTGGCAGGGTGGCAGCTCGGTGTGCCACCGTGCCAATCAATAGTTTGTTCGGCATTTGTAATGGGTTTTTTTTATATGTAATACTGTGTTTTATTTTGGTCCTGATTTTTTTAGCTTGACCATTTATTGCTATAGTGTTAACGCATACCCATATTTATATGGGCATGCTTTAACACTGTGCCAATTAATGGGTAGTGGGCCCTGGGTGGGTGGTTAGGCCTCCCAGGTGGGTATTGGGGGATGGTGGGTTAATCCCTTAATTACTATAGTGGTTACTAATCACTAAAGTGATTAAAGGGTTAGGGGGCAATAGATTGTATTTTTTTATTGTACTGTTGCTGACAACGGAGGACAAGGATGGTGATGATGATGAGGACAATCTTCATCTGGCAGGGTTAAGTGCAAGTTTTATTTACTTTATGCGGCTGGTTTATGTTTTATTTTAAATGGGCAAATGCACTATTATCCATATCTGGATAATAGCAATTTTGTCCATTACTGTACTGTATGTGTCAGGGGGGTTGTTGGCGGTACAGAGGGTGGGTTGTGTATTGGTACAGTAGGTAGTAGGTATTTTAATGTTTATTGTGGGTAGAGGGATTGAGTGAGGGGGTAGTTGCCATGGGGTGGGTGGTCCGGCCTCGGTGGGTAGTGGGAGGGGTTAACCCTTTCATTACCATAGTGGTTACTACCCCCTACTTCCCGAGATACAGGCCCCGTTATGGGGTGCTGGTATGTTAAAGTCCCATGGTCACGTGACCCACAGGATTTTAACATGGCGGGGATACCGGCACCCCATAACGGGGCCTGTAACTCAGGAAGTAGGGGGTCCCCAGACCTGAAATTAATGCGGTTCAGTTCCGGAGACCCCCTGCTACAATACTGTAGTATTCAAATTAAATAAAACCCCTGCGATCGCCTGTTAGATGCGCGCTGGTAGAGTGACTGATTCAGCCTCTTACTGCACGTCTCTTACAGACTGGTAGACCCCGGTAGGAATCCGATGGGCCATTTAGTCTGCAGCAGACCATCTCGGACCACCACACACTATAGTGCATGATTCAACCCGAGAAATGGTCGGATAACGACCGCTGCATCTGTACATCTTGTCACCAAGACATGGAATTGGTCCATATACATCCGATTGGATATTTAAGAAAAGACTGGTTTTGATTAAAGAAGGTTATCATGGAAAAACGATGGCATTTCCGTTATACTGTATATATAAATAAAATAATGCGTGTGTGTTCTGCAGGAAAATACTTAAATGCTGCAGTCCTCCTGTAATGTTTTTTTTCCCCAGTTTCATTCAGATTCATATTGCACAGGAGGAGGGCTGATAGTGTGGTGGGATCAGGATGTTATCACACCGCCGCAGCTGGGTTACGTTTCAGAGACAGCATCGTCACATCCCTCACACCGCGGCAGAGCCTCGGGACTGTGCAAGAAAAGGGCCCGTAAATCTGCAGCTAACCAGGTCGCTGCAAACTCAAGGACAGAGCCACGGCCACAGAGACGAGCAGCACTCTCGCAGAACAGCCGGGGCGTCGCGTCACTGCGCCATTCACTTTACAATCATATTTGTGGAGCTTAAAGGAGATGAAAAATATTTTTAAAACAAATCTAATAAAATAGGGACACAGAGGTAATATCACTGAACCCCGGTTACATCCCAGTGTCAGCTCCTTTTGATGTTCGCCAAATCACTTGACCACCCTGTGCCCCCGAAGGATTGCCAGCTCTGTGGATAATTGCTGTAGAGGCAAATGAAAATGAAACACAATAGCTGCCACTTCACTTAGTAGGCCGATGAATTGCACACTTTAAAAGCGGCAATCCTCGTTGCTCTCGTTTCCAGCGACCTCCCGGTAACCGGTTAACCCCTGAAATCCAATCCAATAAAAAGTTGCGATGTCATCACCCGATGTTGCGGCCTTCCAATGGTGACCCCATCACCGGTGTTGGCTGGGTTTTTTTATTATTTTTTAAAGAAACTACAAACATACATTTTTGAGCTTCTGCCAATTGGACTAAAATATACTAGTGACATGTATACATTTTGAACCCAAGTCTGTGTAACAAAGGAGTCATTTGGTTGCATCTTTTGATCAAAACATGATTAAAGCCGCCAACCTCATCAAGGAAGACTCCGTTTAGCAGATACCTACACTGAATATATGCAGTTTCTTATTGTGAGATATGTGCAAGTGTGCTGAAAGGGTTAAAGATATGAAGCCTATTCTGTGTATACAGTGTGCGCCATGTTCATACACAGGAATGCAGGAAATTGCTTGCGTCTCCTTGCATTTGTCTCCTGCGCCAAGGAAAAGTCGATGGACAATTTGGACGCAGTCACATTTATTATTAATTATAAAAATATCTGGCTCAAAATAAAGAAATATGGTACAGTAGTAAAAAAACATGTGTTCCCCTCTGAGTTAGTATCCCGGCATCATTCCTAATAACATAATTATCCCTATAGAGAGGTCTTTGCAAATCCCTGAAAAAGGGGCTGCAACTCAGTTCCCCCATACAAATAGATCTCATTATTTAGCGACCCTTCATGAAACGCATACTGTAGGAGCGGGGTTCGCTCTGTGTATGCGCTATACAAGACATTGAGATAGATAAATAGATAGATAGATAGATAGATAGATAGATAGATAGATAGATAGATAGAAGTGTACGACTCTTGTTTATGAGGATGGGCAGGTTCGCTTTCAACTTTGAAGTTGATTGGGACGCCCAAGTTCAATTGGGGAACAAATTGTCAAATCCGAGCAAAGTACGCAACAAAACCTGAGATGCTCATTCTGAGACTAGAGACCGGTGAACCAGTCCAGATTCATTACCCGGATTGTTTAGACTAAATCAGTCCCCTTCCTCCCCCACCTAAATGCATCAGCGGATTAGGCACTAGAAAATACATGCAGATCATTCCAAATCCGCCACTGGATACAGCCCGGGCGGCTTTTTAAGAATCCGATCCCTGGTTTGCACAATCTGTGGCCGGATTTTTGAAAATCCGCACACGGATTAATCCGCGAAGAGAGATATACTGCACCGACACACTTTATTCGAGCAAATACCCAGTATGTACCTGGCAGATACCTGGAATGCGCCGCTCCTCACCTCTGACAAGCCCCGTTGTGTTTGCCTTCCCAGCCTGGGTTCATGCCTGGCTGACGGGCGGCTGATCTGTTAAATGATAATGATTAGGATTTAATAGGCTGCAATGCTTCGCGTGTCTACCAGATGGCATAAATTCATGAATTGTAATGCAGTATATATATATATACTGTGCAGTATTGCAGCCAGCGGGAATAAAATGCTTCAATCCCTGCCTGGAAAATAACCCAATGCACTCGGGCAGAAAACAGTCACAAACCTCAATACACCCGGGAATACCCGAATTCGTGGGACTAGCCGAGCTCGAATAAAGTGTGTCGCCAGTGTATTCCCCAAACCCTTTCACAGATTAATCCGCGAAGAGAGATATATTCCCCAAACCCTTTCACAGATTAATCCGCGAAGAGAGATATATTCCCCAAACCCTTTCACGGATTAATCCGCGAAGAGAGATATATTCCCCAAACCCTTTCACGGATTAATCCGCGAAGAGAGATATATTCCCCAAACCCTTTCACGGATTAATCCGCGAAGAGAGATATATTCCCCAAACCCTTTCACGGATTAATCTGCGAAGAGAGATATATTCCCCAAACCCTTTCACGGATTAATCCGCGAAGAGAGATATATTCCCCAAACCCTTTCACAGATTAATCCGCGAAGAGAGATATATTCCCCAAACCCTTTCACAGATTAATCCGCGAAGAGAGATATATTCCCCAAACCCTTTCATGGATTTCGGAATACTCGCTAAAATAAAAATCCGAAACGGCGGATTTGCCTTTTTGAGATTGATCCGCGGACTAAAGGAACCGGCCAATTCGAGGTGGATCCGAATCCGCAACAAAAAAAAATTCCATTGATCCAATTTTTTCTTTCGTTTTTTTTTGTAATAAACTATGCTAACTTTTTATTTTGCAAACATGCACACAAAAAACATTTGAATTAGAAAAATAAAATGCGCTAAAAAAATGTAATTGAGGTTTCACAGCAAGGTCTGAGTTAATGAATCAAAGAGTAATTAAAATAATCACTCGCACACAGCACGGCATTTAAAAGGGGCAATTCAAGTGGGCGATTGTTTAACATAGCATTGAAGCAGGGGTCCCCGGAGCTGAACCCCAATAATTTCAGCCCTGGGAATTCACTGCTCCCTAAGTATCTCTTGGAAGTTTAAAACTCCTGCATCACATGGGCCAATAGGAAGCCGAAATGGATGACATCACGGCTTCCTATTGGCCCATAGGTTGCGGGAACTTTGAAACTCCGCTATTACGTGATCCCTGCTAACCGAGCGAAGCGGCTACAGGCTACCCCTACAGAAGTATCCATATATCCGGAAGCCGGGGGTCCCCGGAGCTGAAATGTATGGGGGTTAAGCTCCGGAAACCCCCTGCTTCAATCCCATGTTAAAAAATAAAAATATTTATATAAAAACATTTGCCTGCTTGGATTACGTCTTTAATACAGTCTGCCAAATACACGGCTGTGTGTGCGTCCCCCTGAAGCATGGTGGTGCTTAATAATAAGATCATTAAGAATAGGAATTTAGGGAGTTATGTGCTTAATGTTGTGAAAAACTATGTGCGCAGTGTGTTCTGGTGCAGGGTAAT
>NC_134488.1:11863688-11991188 GCF_040206685.1 Ascaphus truei
CTGTCCACAGCCCCCCCCTCCTGTCCACAGCCTCCCCCTCCTGTCCACAGCCCCCCCCTCCTGTCCACTGCCCCCCCTCTCCTGTCCACTGCCCCCCCTCTCCTGTCCACTGCCCCCTCTCCTGTCCACTGCCCCCCTCTCCTGTCCACTGCCCACCCTCTCCTGTCCACTGCCCCCCCTCTCCTGTCCACTGCCCCCCCTCTCCTGTCCACTGCCCCCCCTCTCCTGTCCACTGCCCCCTCTCTCCTGTCCACTGCCCCCCCCCTCCTGTCCACTGTCCACCCCCTCCTGTCCACTGCCCCCCCCCCTCCTGTCCACTGTCCACCCCCTCCTGTCCACTGTCCACCCCCTCCTGTCCACTGTCCACTGTCCACTGTCCACCCCCTCCTGTCCACTGTCCACCCCCTCCTGTCCACTGTCCACTGCCCCCCCTCCTATCCACTGCCCCCCCTCCTGTCCACTGCCCCCCCTACTGTCCACTGCCCCCCCTCCTGTCCACTGCCCCCCCTACTGTCCACTGCCCCCCCTACTGTCCACTGCCCCCCCCCTCCTGTCCACTACCCCCCCCCTCCTGTCCACTGCCCCCCCCCTCCTGTCCACTGCCCCCCCCCTCCTGTCCACTGCCCCCCCCCTCCTGTCCACTGCCCCCCCCCTCCTGTCCACTGCCCCCCCCCCTCCTGTCCACTGCCCCCCCTCCTGTCCACTGCCCCCCCTCCTGTCCACTGCCGCCCCCTCCTGTCCACTGCATCCCCCTCCTGTCCACTGCCCCCCCTCCTGTCCACTGCCCCCCCTCCTGTCCACTGCCCCCCCCTCCTGTCCACTGCCCCCCCCTCCTGTCCACTGCATCCCCCTCCTGTCCACTGCCCCCCCTCCTGTCCACTGCCCCCCCTTCCTGTCCACTGCCCCCCCTCCCCCCTTCCCACCGCCTCCCCTCCCCCTTCCCACCGCCTCCCCTCCCCCTTCCCACCGCCTCCCCTCCCCCCTTCCCACCGCCTTCCCCCCCCTTCCCACCACCTCCCCCCCCCTTCCCACCGCCTCCCCTCCCCCTTCCCACCGCCCCCCCCCACCGCCCCCCTCCCACCCCCCCCCCTTCCCACCGCCCCCCCCCTTCCCACCGCCCCCCCCTTCCCACCGCCCCTTCCCACCGCCCCCCCCCCTTCCCACCGCCTCCCCTCCCCCTTCCCACCGCCTTCCCCCCCCTTCCCACCACCTCCCCCCCCCTTCCCACAGCCTCCCCTCCCCCCTTCCCACCGCCCCCCCCTTCCCACCGCCCCTTCCCACCGCCCCCCCCTTCCCACCGCCTCCCTTCCCACCGCCTCCCCACCGCCTCCCCCCCCTTCCCACCGCCTCCCCCCTCCTTCCCACCGCCTCCCCCCCCCTTCCCACCGCCTTCCCCCCCCCTTCCCACCGCCTCCCCCCCTTCCCCCTCCGCTCCCCTTTCCCCCCCCTCCGCTCCCCTTTCCCCCCCCTCCGCTCCCCTTTCCCCCCCCTCCGCTCCCCTTTCCCCCCCTCCGCTCCCCTTTCCCCCCCTCCGCTCCCTTTTCCCCCCCCTCCGCTCCCCTCCACCCCCCCCTCCGCTCCCCTCCACCCCCCCTCCCCTCCCCTCCACCCCTGCACCCCCCTCCCCTCCACTCCCCTCCCCTCCCACCCCCTCCCACCCCTTCCCCCCCCTCCTCTAACCCTTCACCCCCCCCCGCTCCTCTAACCCTTCCCCCCGCTCCTCTAACCCTTCCCCCCCCCCCGCTCCTCTAACCCTTCCCCCCTCCTCTAACCCTTCCCCCCTCCTCTAACCCTTCCCCCCTCCTCCACCCCTTGCCCCCCTCCTCCACCCCTTGCCCCCCTCCTCCACCCCTTGCCCCCCTCCACCACCCCCTCCTCCCCTTCCCGCCGCCCTTCGCCTTCCTGCCCGCCTTACCGCCTCCCCACCCCCGCCTCTGCCTTTCACCCGCCCTTACTCCGGCCGCCTCTGCCTTTCACCCACCGCCTCACAGCCGCTGCACGCACTCAACAGACACCCGCCACACTCGACACATACCTGCCGCCACACACACCTGCTGCCTCCCGCCCCTACGCACCGACATCACTGTCCCACCGCCTCACACCCTAGCAGGACCCCCACGCACAGACAGCACTCACAACCCACGCGCCACCCGCCGCCTCACACCCTAGCAGGACCCCCACTCACAGACAGCACTCACAACCCACGCGCCACCCGCCGCCTCACACCCTAGCAGGACCCCCACTCACAGACAGCACTCACAACCCACGCGCCACCCGCCGCCTCACACCCTAGCAGGACCCACACTCACAGACAGCACTCACAACCCACGCGCCACTTGCCGCCTCACACCCTAGCAGGACCCCCACTCGCAGACAGCACTCACAACCCACGCGCCACCCGCTGCCTCACACCCTAGCAGGACCCCCACTCGCAGACAGCACTCACAACCCACGCGCCACCCGCTGCCTCACATCCTAGCAGGACACACGCCTCACATTTTTACATCACTTATGGCACCAAAATATACATTGTACTGTGGTGTGGTTACAATAAACCATTTTTATACAACATCGTATTACATTTTCTTCAATCTTTCTTTTCAATATTATTATCCAACCTTTACAACAAATACTCACCTATTGTTCCACAATTTATAAATAATACTACCTATTACGCATTTACATCCCGGGCAACGCCGGGTCTCTCAGCTAGTATATATATATATATATATATATATATATATATATATATATATATATATATATATACACATACATGTAGAGGTATATATATATATATATATATATATATATATATATATATATATATATATACACATACATGTAGAGGTATCAGTATCGTGTTAGCCGAACTTCAATAATCAAAAAATAAATATATGATACCGTTCTGTGGCTAACGAAATGCTTTTATTTGTGCGAGCTTTCGAGATACACTGATCTCTTCTTCCGGCGGAAGAAGAGATCAGTGTATCTCGAAAGCTCGCACAAATAAAAGCATTTCGTTAGCCACAGAACGGTATCATCTATTTATTTTTTGATTTTATATATATATATATATATACAAGGGCTAATGAATGATGATATTACAGTATATATATATATTTTTCACACACTGATAATGTAGTTTACAGTATATAGCATTTTATAGGCTCAGACTCAGTGCCTGCCACAAATAACTTGCAATCTAATTTTGATGCACGGGATAAAGTATCTTGTCCAAGGTCATAAAGAGATTCACCTGTATCATAGGCAGTGATGTTACGAGTACTGAGCTATTACCTCCCACGAAAAAACATGGATAGCAGCCATCTCCTGTATTTCTGACTAGCTCATCTGCCTCTTCTGATCTGCAATGTACATGGTACATATTTAAGGTGAATGGTTACATTGTCCTCCCCCTAGAGAATGAGCCGGTTTTAATCATTTACATTTTCAACCCTTTAAAACAGCCTCTTGCCGATATTTTATTTTAATTTCTGTCTTTTCCCTTTAATATATTCTGCACCAGCGAGAGATCCATACTAAGGGGAAAGATTTATTGTAAAGGACGACAAGAGTGGTCACCGGCACTAACCCCTTTACTGTCGGACACATTGCTCTGCAGATCATATGGCAGCAATGTGGTTAATAATCGAGATGCAAGAAAAACTTCATCAGGTTCCCAGTGACTTTTGGGCATTTGATTTACAGGACAGTTGAAGTTGAAAGTGTTACAGTAAATAAAAATATCAACTGTGAGCACATTCGCATGTCTCAGACAGGTCTGATCCCCATTATCTGCTAGCATGCAATGTTTCAACTGCAGCAAGGGATTCTGGGAAATGACATGCAAATGAGTCAAAGTGTTACAAAGTAGTAGTTTGTAAAAAAACAAAAATGCTACTTTAACCCTAACACTTTTGAGATTGTTTTTAGGAAATCTGGTAAAACTTGGCACGATATGAGCATACTGCATTTGAACAGAAAATCAAGACGTTTGATTTTATTTTTCACTAATAATAATAATATTTTTTTTTTTAAAACCTCAGATGAACAAGGACAACATCTGCACATCTCTATGTACAGTAATGAATAATAATAATATTGTACCTCGCTCTACTTCTGTAACCAATGTAAATATGCTCATATAGAGTAGGTGCTACTGTACTTAGGATTTAGTGACGCTAAAGTACTTAGACAGAAATCCTATAAACCGTACACTCAAATAAGAAAAAGCCCATTCGTTTTTTTGCTAGTCTCTAAAGTAAAGTATTCAGTCCATCACAATGTAACTACATTTCAGAAATTGGTACGTTAATGATAAAATGTAACTTTTAATATAAATAATTATAATGTAAAAAAGAAAACACTGAATTAAAAGAATATTGAAAACGTTTTGGTCTCCAATGTCTTATTGTGTCCTTCCTTTGTCATGCCAAACAGTAGTAACGTTATGGATTCCTCCGATAATACAACATCCTTAGTTTAGGCTAAAAACAAATGTAATGAATGAGCCCAGTATTGGGCTGCAATTAGTGTACAATAGCTATTACAATCTGTCTTTTCTGTATACATATATTAGAGACAAAGGTCAATGAAGAGCGTTTGGATGTTTAGGGATTGGGGTGATGGGAAGTAAGAAAGGAAAGTATAGAATAAACCGTGTCTCACATACTCAAAAACAATTAGCCCAAATCAGAAACGTCCTATACAGCAGGAATAACATAGCGAGACCAAAATCAAGCAGCCGTTCACGCCGAGTAATGACCAACCTGAACAAAAACACATCGCGTGACAACATCCGTCAACAGGACATCTGATGTCTCCCCTCCGAGAGAGCAGAAGAAGCCGCTAGGCAGCGAAATGCGTAGGGAGCCTCAGTTTGACATCAGACGTCATGTTGACGGATATCATCACGTATAATCCTTTCAGAGGCTTCTAGAACATTCTGGTACATCCTTCCAGTTACTCCATTCTACAATGTCATCTTTAAACAACCTTTTCACTGAGGCATTTATACACATCTAGACAACAACCTCTTCATCTCTATACACTTGTAAGCCCTTTGTCCCCTTACTGTTCCTGGCAGTAAGACCCCATGATGTAGAGTATTAAAAAGGGGGAGTGCTGCATTAAAGACTGGTGTACGTTATACTGCCTGGCAGTGACCCGCAATCTTCTAGGTCCTAACTGAGTGGGTTAGCAACCCTATATAAATGAATTGGTCCCCATGGCACGTACAGTAACTCTTGGTCTGCTAAGTTAACATTTTAGAATTCTCTATCGCCGTACCAGGTACTTCATGGCAAAAATACTTTATTTTCTAGTGGATGATTCAGCCGATGAAAATGGACGTAGAGCCCTCTCCACTTCCGTCAGCCAGGAAGGGGGCAGGGACAATCGGAGGAGGTCCAGGGGCAATCTGATGCAGCTGGACGTCCGCAAAGTGAAAGTTACATTATTTCGGTTTCCAAAATAATTTTTATGATTTTATTCTTATTTTAAGACTTTTTTGCTGCATACCAATGTTATTTTAGAATTCATTTGAGCATATTTTGAGATTGTCCCATATTACTTGAAAAAAATCCCAAAAAGAATTGAGATCCGAAAAAACAAAACAAAAATATTTTAGAACCACAAAAACCAGTCAAAATAAAGTACCCACCCTCAGTTGGGTTAAATCAGCAATCCCCATCCCAAACTGTTTTTCCATGATCAGAACTGTATTAATCACGGATCAGGAGGTTTCCTAGTTCCCAAGTAGATAAGTGCACATTTTTCACTTAAAGCAGCACCCCATTTTTTTTTTACATAGGTTTGAAGCAGGGGACTCTGGAGCTGAACCACTTACATTTCAGCTGCGGGGACCTCCTGCTTCCTGAGATACTTACCTCCATAGTGGGTGCTGGAAGCAGCTCCGCTGGGCTAGTTAGAGCTATCAGAATGGCGGCTTAAATGTCCCGTGTCACGCCGGCCAATAGAAAGCTGCAACATCACCCCTTGCAGCTTCCTATGGGACCAGGGCATTTAAATGTGTTGATGCTACCGGCACCACCTACGGAGGTGTGTATTTCAGGGAGCAGGGGGCCTCAGAGCTACATTTTATGGAATTCCGCTCCCGAGACCCACTGCTTCCAGCCTAGGGGAAAAACGTTTTTTGGAGAGCACATGCTCCTTCAATTTTGTAAACCCTGCAAAAGTTGCCATTTTTTGTTTTTGCAAAAATAGCAACCTCTCCAAAAAAATATTTGTCAGGCATTAAGGTCGCTGGGCAAAGCCATCGGAGCCTTTACAGACTGCCATTAACTTCCATTGGACTAAATTGTTAACATTCTGGCAATGTAACATCCAACAGAAAAACCCAAACCAAATTTGAACATGTTCGCACAACTTTTAATGGTACAAAACATTCAGGCCGGCTGCCCAATAAAAAGCTGCAGCATTCTCCATGAAGGATGATGTCGCAGCCTTAGAGTGAGGCAAAGTTCTGCGAATTTATTGTTCCTCCCGGACAAGTGACTTTTGAGTCTGTGAGATTAAAATGTTTAGAATTATGGAAATAGATGGACAGAGAAGCTGGAAGCAGCGCTGTTTAGATGTTAAACATAAAAACTAATAACAAAAAATGTTAAGGAAGCCTGCAGAATTATGAATGTCTCCCCAGCAGGTGAAGAGTGAATGCAGGTAGCAGCAGCAGCAGCAGCAAGTGAAGGGTGAATGCAGATAGCAGCAGCAGCAGCAGCAGCAGCAGCAGCAAGTGAAGGGTGAATGCAGATAGCAGCAGCAGCAAGTGAAGGGTGAATGCAGATAGCAGCAGCAGCAGCAGCAGCAGCAAGTGAAGGGTGAATGCAGATAGCAGCAGCAGCAGCAGCAGCAGCAAGTGAAGGGTGAATGCAGATAGCAGCAGCAGCAGCAGCAGCAGCAGCAGGTGAAGGGTGAATGCAGATAGCAGCAGCAGCAGCAAGTGAAGGGTGAATGCAGATAGCAGCAGCAGGTGAAGAGCTTTTCCATACTCAGCAGTCTGGCTCAGCCTGATGATTTATCCATCACATCTCCCCCTCATCCCCCGTGTTGGCTCTAATTCAAGATGAACTCACTTCTTTTATCTTTTATTCCAACTCAAATTGATTTTCGTCTTGTCCAGATCACTTCAAATTATCACCTCTTCTTTTCTCCTGATGGATTTTTTTTTATTTAAAATTTCCCAAGGGTTTGTCGACTTCATGAATTCTCGCTCTGTCCCCTTCTGCTGAAAAGAAATGACGACTAACCCCGAGGAAACACGCCAGTACGACCTCGCAATGGCTGGTATTTAGAGAATGAACAGAAGATATATACTGCACATCTTAACCAGAGGACCTATATTGTGTGGTGTGTCCCTACGTAACCCTGTCATAGAGGAAACAGACTCAATGGCTGTTCTTCCTGTTACTACAGTGGCTCCGAATGTTGAGAGCAAGAGAGACTTCATGCACCTGGCTCCTTATACAATATTGTACCCAGTCATTCTGATGTCCTCTTTGACCTCCCTTTTTCTGTCACTGGTTAATCAGAAAATGCGGTGACAAACAGTGGGAAAACATAGAACACAGCCTCAAACACTCGTAACGTAGAGTCCACTGTTAAATAGAAAAAACCTCCTCCGATTCTCTTCAAACCTTTTTGCTGCTTGCATTGATGGCTCATTGTGCAATTAAAGGAGCAATTCAGGCGCTTTTTTTAATTAGTATTTTTTTGGAACAGGTTTGAAGCAGGGGATGCTCAGAGCTGAACCCTCACTCGTTTCAGTTCCATGTACCCCCTGCTTCCTGAGATAGAGACCTCCAAGGGGACGCCGGTATATCGGCAAAGTTTAAAGCTCATACATCATGCGGGGCAATAGGAAGCGGCACCTGATGACATCACGGCTTCCTATTAGCTTTGAAACTCCGCCATTACATGAACCCTGCAAGCGGAGTGGAGCAGCTACCGGCACCCCTTTATAGAGGTAGGTATCTCCGGAAGCAGGGGGTACCCGGATCTGAAATGAATGGGGTTTAGCTCTGTACACCCCCTGCTTCAATCCTATGTTTTAAAAAAATTGCACGCTTGGATTGACTCTTTAAAGTGTTAAACTAAATGTTGCTATTTGTCATTGGCTATAGGTCCCTTCTGTCTATGTCAACCTTCATCATCAGAGCCTCTACATCACTATTATATCCAAAAGAGTATGTTGTTTCGTAGGGGGGCGCAAAGTTTCTGAGCTGCTCCCCCCTGCCTGGCAGCCCAGGTGCTTGTGCCCCCCGCCCCCTTGTCCTAGGACCCAGCGTCAAATGAAGCAGCGGATCATGTGATGTCACATCACGTGACAAGGCAGCGTCAGTTGATGCACATTGCCATGGCGACATGTCACATCACATGATACCACAGTGTCATTTGGTGGCGCGTTGTCATGGTGCCGCGTCGCCGAAGACCCAGCTGAAACAAGGTAAGGGAGTTACAGAGGCCTCACGCCTCCCCCGGCATTTCATTTAAATGCCTTGGGGAAGAGAGCGGGGTCACTGCAACTGCTGTACCCCCCCCCCCCCCGAAAATCTTGTGCCCTCTGTTTGCACACCCCAGCTGTATAACGTTCTTGTATGTGTCATGAAGCACTGTAGCTGATGAAGAACCCGGAGCGGTTCGAAAACTTGTAATATCAACTATTTGTTGGTCCGATAAAAGGTATCACACCCCCTACTCCCTCTCCCTCCTTTGTTATTTTACCACGTAGAAGAATAGACCAACACAACAACCCACCCTTCGTTGCCATGATCCAGCAATGGATACGAGGTCTGCTTCATCTTTGGATTAGAGTTATGCGAATGTATTCAAAATTGGTCTGAAAAATTGCTCTCAATTTTCATAAAATGTTGCATGCCAGAATTGCACCTCATTTTGGCAGTAAATGTAGTTTATGAAGGGCCATTTGACCTTGCACCTTTATTTTTCTTGTTTTTAGCTTTGCCGAATTTCTTTTGTGAAGCTTGCCATTTAAAAAAAAAAAAAAACAGAACTGCTAATTTGACTTACAAAAACATGCACATCTTTACTTATATCTACAGTATATATATATATATATATATATATATATATATATATATATATATATATAACAGTAGGAAGAATCCGAAGATTCCAGCGGTGCACAGCTTGTAGAGATGAGAGACCAGCAAGGTGTAGATTAAAAATGAAATTTTATTGAAAAAACATATGGTATGGGGGACACACTCTGACGCGTTTCGGACCTGCGTGGTATATATATATGTTTGTTTTTTTTAAGGTAAAGATGTGCAGGTTTTTGTTCTTGCAGTTATTCTAGAATATACCATTTTCACTGCTTTAGTTCCTCCGACTACCCCACTCTAATATTTCTCCGTGCGTCTGTTACCTTTTCTGTGAAGTGCTGTCTCTCTTAGTCTAACCCTTACCTGCTTCATTGCCTGACCTCCTGTCCTACAATACCCCTTTCTTTGAAAAATGCATCCCTCCTCTACCATATTTATACCCTTGAGGCATCTGAAAATCTCTATCATGTCAACCTGCTGCAGAAAGGACAGGCTGGATGGACTCATGAACCAAAGAAAAATGAGCCTCGCTGTATAATCCTTTGTATCTTTCCTCTTTCACTATTTCTTTGGAAACCAATTCACATCTGATGGAATAATAGCATCAGCTTGTGTGAGACGTTGCCGGCATTTATCAAGGACCAGGGAGGGATGTGGACGCGGAATGCGCAGACCATGGCGCCCATCATCTGTTTATGATTGTTCTGTGTTTTAAGCTATATGTACAAATGGCTAAGAAGCTAAAGGTGACGATTGTGCTTATTTGCATGTCATTACCCAGAATCCTGTCCACAGGTTAACCACTGTAAGAGGTAACAAAGGAGCTGAAGTAGGCAGGTTTGGTGGAGCTGCGGTAACACGTACATACACTCACGGGTTCTCTACAGGGTCTGTGCTTTGCTTATGAAGCATATTGTCAGCAGGTAATGGTTGGAAATTCATGCAAATGCATCTAGAAGTCAAATGCGTAAGTCTTGAGGGATTAAATGCTTTGTTAAGATTTGTAATGAAAATTGGAATGGAAAAAAACATACATAAATATGCTGTAATTTGCTCCAAAACGCAGTGTAAATATTTTATTTGGCGTCAGCAAATGTATGTTTAATGTGATTTTCTGGCAGGTATCTTAACCAAATGACAGGGAAATCTGGCTTCCGGGTAATTTATCAGTTCTAAATACTCTAGAGATCAGGGGTCTCCAATGTGGTTCCCACAGCCTCCACGTCGCCTGCCAAGTCTTTTGTCGGTACCCATGACTGCAGTACCGCCAACTGCTGCGTAAGCGGCCCCCCTCCCCTGTGAAAAAAAGTTACGTAGAGTTACCTTGAAGAGCGACCCTCCTCTTGCAGCGTTACGGCGCCATGTGACATGTTGCCATGGTAACGTGTCATATGACGTTGCACCGTCATTTGACGTCGGTCACCATGGCGACACTAAAAGAGGGGGCCCGCTCTGGAGAAGGTAAGATCCCTCTCTCTAAGAAAAAAAAAAGCACGCACGCACGCAGTCCTGCCGGTACGGCTGCCCTGCACTCCCTCCTTCACCCCCCCTCCGGTCGGGCGGAAGTTGGATCAGAAGGAGGGAGCAAAAGCGTGGGGCCCTCGATGGCGGGGGGCCCATTGCTCGCCTTGCCCTAAATCCAGCCCTCACAAGGTAAGTGTAGTGTGTGTGCGTGTGTGTGTGCGTGTGCAGGGCCAGCTAGGAAAATTGCAGGGCATTGATGAGGGGTCTCTTAACTTCTACTGCGCAATCTCTTCCTGTCAGTATCCTTTCTCATGGTGCTACATTGCCATGACAATGGGACACCTCACGATGTCACGTGGCATCACGTTGTCATGGCAACGCAATGCCATTAGGCAAGACCTTTCACTCTCCCCCAAGAATCAATTTAATTGTTGCGGGGAAGAGCGCAGGGCCTCAAATTGCCAGGCTCGGTGCAGTGGCACAGACTGCATCACCATCAAAAAGTGCGTGCACTAATTGGTTGGCGCCTTCCACTCTCCTCTGAAGTCTCAAGTGAGCCCTTGGGCACAAAAGGGTTGGGGACCCCTGCTCTAGATATAGCCTGAGGCTACAATTGGGAAAAGATGATAAAAACAAGCACAATATTAACAATAAAGATGTAATAGCAACATCCACATGCGCTAAAACCAATGAATAAATAACATATACAAGTTGAATTCCTACAGTAGTCTAAAATACCAGAACATAATAGGCAAAAGAATATATAAAAATATTAAAAACACAAATCAACATGGATATACATATCTTTTGTTCCAAGATCAAAATAACAGTCCAATCCTAAAATGCAGCTCTCGCCAGCAAGATATAGCCAATTCCTCCAAAAGTACTATAGACACAATAGGAGAGTGCAAACCTCATAGTGTGAAGCAAGCCGGCCCGGCAGTGTAGAGGTACTTTGTATGTTTTACAGCCAGAGTACCACTACTTTTTACCTACAATCTTCCAGTTCCACTTTGTTGGTTGTTTTTTAAGGGATTTACTTTGGAATAAACCAAAATAGACCCCTTCTCGTTATTTAAGCAGAAATCCTGCTAAAATACAGTCCCAAGAGCTTTGCTGCAAAGATTTCTTTTTAATTTGGTATAGTAATGTACCTTTCCTTTTTTAAGATGCTTTGTGCCCTTGCACCAAGCCCCGCCATTACAGAAGCTCGGCACTCACCCCCATAACAATTAAAATAATTACCGAGGGGAGCGCGTGGGGCCTGTGTAACTCCCTTACCTTCTCCTCCCTGCATCTCTTCCCATCCTTATGGCTCCGCAAATCGTGTTGCACTGCCATGACAACGAGAAGCCCTGTGGCACCGCATTACCATGACAACATGATGCCGTGGCATTCCGTTGTCATGGCAACACAACGCCATTAGACGTAGTGGAGCCATAATGACAGGACCATACAGGGGGAGATGAGATGCTGGGAGGACATGCCGCCAGAGAAGGTAAGAGCCGAGGCCCAACACATGTCCTGCATTGAGCCCCGCAAACATCCCAGCCGGCCCTGCTATACTGGCTGTGAGGAAAAAAAGTAGTGGTACTCTATACCCCTTAGTACTAATAGTTTCTTCAAAACAAAAGGTTGAAACCCCCCATATTAATAGATACAGTATATGTATGCAACATTTAAGGGATAAACTAGATGGGTATATGTATCTCCTCCTTCTCCTGCTTATCCTACCAGCCCCTTCCAACATGCAGTTCTCAAGCTGCAGGGGGATGAATTCTGTCATCTGATAAGTGGATGTTAGTGTAGGAGCTGTGGCTAGTCCTGACAAATCACACAAGCACCGGGGAGAAAATAAAGAATCTGTTTAAGACCGAGTGCAACACAGCACTTAGCAAAGGTCAGAGCGGCGGGATAGCATGAAAATACCCTGCAGACACCGAGCCTCCCTCCTCACCTGAGAAAGTAGACAGTTACATGGTTAGAACAAGACACATCAGAGGCAGGGAGAAGGAGTGTGGAAAGCTTGAAGATCACTGTAGGGTTGCAGAGGAAAGTATTCAGTATCTGCATTGTAAAATAGGGATAACAGTGTTGAGCAGTCCATCCAAGTAAAGGGTGAGAGAGAGAAGGAAACAAAGAGGTGAAGGAACAAGGATAGTAAATGACCCTCCAATGCTTTCAACCTGAACCTAGAAGCAAGCCAGGTTAGGGAAGCATGTCCCTTGCCTGCTAAGATGACCGATTATCACAGAGCAACAGTATCAAATAAATGCACTGTGCCATTATGGAACGTACTGACCTATTATAAAGCAGTGAATACAACTTCCATGCTTATTCGTGATATCATGTTAATAATTAGCAAACCACATCATCCCAATCAAACCAGCAGATAAAGGAGGTGCCGTCGTGGATATGAACACAAATAAATACATAGGAGAAGGTAATAGACAGCCTCTACTACAGGCTTGCACAACATACGGCCCGCCTGGCCTCTCTGTGCGGCCCACGATGACTCCGGTGCCGGTCGGGCGCCAGTTAATTAATGAAATAAATTTAAAAAAAGTTTAAAAAATGGCGGCGATTCCCCTCATGGCACGCATGCGCAGGGCCCGCTCCCACCCTGCTCCCTCCCCCCGCTCCCTCCCCTACTCCCCCCCCCCCCGCTCGCAACGTGGGACGGAGGGGGAAGTAAAAAGCCAGCTCCTCTGCGGCAGTGGATTGGATGACTGTGGTGGAGCGTGCTGTGTGCGCGCACGAGCGCTCTCAAGTGCCCCCAACTCGCAAGTCAAGTCACTACTGCAGCCAGGTACATGTCACTGCCTCACCTGGTGCTGTCCTGTCCTCAATTGCGGTGCCACACTGCTCACTGAGTCTCACTGTGTGTGTGTGTCCTAGGAATTATACATTCTTTTGATTTGAGGTGCAGGGGGGGGTCATTGGAGGTGCAAGGGGGTCATTGGAGGTGCAGGGGAGGTCATTGGAGGTGCAGGGGAGGGTGATTGGAGGTGCAGGGGAGGGTGATTGGAGGTGCAGGGGAGGGTGATTGCAGGTGCAGGGGAGGGTGATTGGAGGTGCAGGGGAGGGTGATTGGAGGTGCAGGGGGGGTGATTTGAGGTGCAAGGGGGGAGAGTAATGTGAGGTGCAAGGGGGGAGAGTAATGTGAAGTGCAAGGGGGAGAGTGATGTGAGGTGCAGGGGGGGAGAGTGATGTGAGGTGCAGGGGGGAAGAGTGATGTGAGGTGCAGGGGGGAGAGTGATGTGATGTGCAGGGGGGGAGAAGGATATTAGGTGCAGGGTGGGTGGGATGTGTGTGGTGTGCAGGGGGGTATTATGTGTTTGATGTTGAGGGGGAGTATTATGTGTTTGGGTGAGGGGGAGAGATGGGGGTATGAGAGATAGATGGGGAGTATCACAAAGGTTGTTAGTGAGGGGTTCTGGGGGAGATATATGAGGATGATGATGATGAGAGGTGCTGGAGGAGAGATGATGATGATGATGATGATGATGATGATGATGATGATGATGATGATGATGATGATGATGATGATGATGATGATGATTTTATCCATGCGGCCCAATTTTTTTTTCCTTGGAGCAGTTCGACCCTTCTCGTTTTACGAGTTGTGCAGGCCTGCTCTACTACAAGAAACCGACCCGCGATCTAATCCAGGAATATACAAAGCAACTCAGGAATCTCATGAAATCATTCTCTAATAACCAGCAACCAGAATTGGAGCTACTCATACCCAACAACCCAGATGTTGGCATCTTCTACGTGCTTTCCAAAATTACCAAACCAAGAAACCCTTGCCGACCAATTATAATAGGTATGGATACACTCACTGAACAAAATATCAGGCCTAGTGGAGAATATGCTCAAACCACTATTCACAAACAGCTGAATATAAGACACCATATATTTCCTCAATAAACATGACAACATCAAACAACTACCACCCAACTCACTACAAGTTACCATATACGGTATGTAGAATCCATGTACAGTAACATCCCCCACAAGGATGGCACTGAAGCATTCTTGCAATTCCTTGCAACATCTCCCCTGGATCGGAAATACAATGCTGAAGTCATTACGAAGCTCTCGCATAACCAGCCCAGCTCCAACAAGGAAATATACCTACAACTAATGGGCACCAGGATGACACCGCAATATGCCAATATTTTTATGCCAAATCTTGAACAGATATTTCTAACCACATGCCTCCATAAACCCTATAAATATTACAGATACATTGATGAGCTGTTTATAATATGAACAGAGATTGAAGGCAATCTAAAACCATTTCAGGAGTCCTTTAATTAATTCCATCCATCAATTAAACTCAAAATAGATTATTCGGCAAACCTAATGAACTTTCTGGATACAACAGTAACACTGAAGACTGGCAAACTACACACATCTGTATACAACAAACCCACAGGCAGATGTAGTTATCTCCATAACATAACTACATATATAATAGAGACAAATTCATCTCACTGCAAGATAATTTGGACATGCATACCATCCCCTTCTACTGAGATAAGTAAATGACTCCTCCCACACCACTTCATATGTATCAGACACACAACTCTCAGCCCTAGGAAAACGTCCCCTGGGACAAATAACTCTGACCTCTTCCATAAAAAGACATCATGTACAGTATACATACTTCTATAACACAGATATCTTCATATACAAACTCTGCAGCAGACACCAAAAATATACCTTTCAACCTTCATAAAGATCATGTAGAAAACACATGCTTTTTACTAATCCCAAAGTCATTAAGAAAAGATTTCTGTCACCTCCCCAACTCATAGTTTAGGCACAAATATCTGTATTCCCTCACACAGAAACATTGGGAGGCATACCCCCAAACCATCCTACATATACGTGTATGAGGCATATCCACACAAATACTGTACATTACAAACACATATACCGACCAAAGAGAGAGGAATCAGTGACACAAACGTTTCTCCTACAGAGACACTACTGATGCATAACTGTCAATATTCGTACCTATATATTTGTCACAGATAAACTCTCATCCTCCACACAGAATCCCATACATACTGTACCTGTCCCCTATCATACATACTGGGATTAGTCCCTTGGTTATAGCAAGAGCCCTACATTCATTCTTCCCATTCCTGCTCTTGTCTCCTTCCGGTGAGCAGGTGCCCGAGCTGTGAATGCAGCGGTAGAGATAGGAATGTGAAGAAGAAAAGGCTTGATGTGGTATAACAGCAAAGAACAATTTGTACTGTGGAGAAAGGATCTGTGAGTAATAAATGTCATTTTTATGAACAACTCTGCTTTTCTATTCCCAAGTAAAATAGCTCTTCAAGGTCAGGGGAGCAAGCCAACCCTCTGGCTGCCTTTCCTCTGATGAGAGAGCCATGATAACTCAGGCTTTACAGCTTGGTGGGAGACAAGGGGAGGTAGTAATTGGGATGTGGAAGAGGTCAACAGGTCCAGTTACCTGGGGGGCCTGGGAGAAGCCACTCCCATGTATTCCCCACAAGCCGTTTCTACTATAGCTAAAGGATACACAGCAATCTTTCATTCTGCTTCTCTCTCACTGTAGGATGTGCAGCTCCCTATAACAGATATAGCTATTACTTAAAGAAGCAAATCTATGTCTTACTGCAGTGTTTTTTAACCAGGGTTCCTATGAACCCTTGAGTTCCTAGAGCACCCCTAAAGGGTTCCCTGCAATTTTCAGGTCAGTTGAAAATGGTACCAAATACAGAAGAAGGATTTACAATGCATCTGATCTCAGACGCGCTATTAGAGAGGGTTGGGGTTCCTTACAATGCATCTGATCTCAGACGCGCTATTAGAGAGGGTTGGGGTTCCTTACAATGCATCTGATCTCAGACACGCTATTAGAGAGGGTTGGGGTTCCTTACAATGCATCTGATCTCAGACACGCTATTAGAGAGGGTTGGGGTTCCTTACAATGCATCTGATCTCAGACACGCTATTAGAGAGGGTTGGGGTTCCTTACAATGCATCTGATCTCAAATCCTTACAGTACATCTCATACAAGTTAGTTGTACAAATTAACACTATGAAAATGCTATATTTAATACAGCGTTGTGGCATAAGCGATTAAACCTAATAGGACAAAGATTCATAACACAAAATTAAACACGGGCAAAACAAAATGTAAAACACCTCAATTTGTGGATTTTGTCATCAAATTGTCCTAGTAGTGTCAAACTTGTGTAGCCCTGGTAAGAAATTGGGCTATATGTCTTTCCTGCTGCTGGTATAAGCCCTGGTAAGGGCAGGCTGCCAGTAGTTATCATGGGTTTCCCCCACTTCAAGCCCTGCCCTGAGTGGTGGAGGTAGGCCACCTGACTCTGTGTCTAAGGCAAGAGAAACAGGGGAGGGGCCTGCCAAAGTCATAAAGGGCAGTGCACAGCCTATTTAGTGAGTTTCTGTTTGTTAGAGTTCAGTTTTAGAAGTGCGTGGAGTGCATGGAGTGCACAGCTGGAGAAGGAGGTTCTGCGGGACGGAATTAGAGCTGCTAGAAATATAGTGAGCTATAGGTGGACCAATACCTCTCACCCTGTTTAGGGGGTGAGGGAAGAGCTAGCACCACCCTGGGTGCCCGTGGCCTGGGGTGGTGGTAGGGAACCAAGAGACCATCCTGAAGGAGAGCAGTTTGGAGGAGAGAGACAAACTGTACCTGCCTGTGTTCCTGCTACTATTCTGCTGTGCTGTGACAATAAAGAGCGGCTGCTACTTTTAAGTAAAGATTGTGTGAGACTGGAATCTCTCGACCCTGAGTGGGGGACCCTCTGGAAGGATTCCACCCCTCATCCTTGGGGCTTACCAGAGATGGAGGCGTTGCACCATTAAATGAGATGGAGGCATTCACCCCAGTAACCTGTTCCTGTCATCCCCCATACCATCGCGGGAGTCTCAGGCCCTACTGTTGCCTGCAGGTATGCACCACCCATATACACGTAGCCAGACCCTAGTACAGAGGGGGGAGGGGGGCGGCAATCTGCGATTGGCCCCGGGAAGAGGGGCTACACTTGTATAAAAAAAACAGTAATGTCTGGCCAATTTCATTCTCACACTATTGTGTGGTATTGCGAGGCCATAAATAAGCTTAGTTTCCACTGACAGTCGAAGTAGCGGCAACGAAGTTGTCCAGAAAGGCGGCTATTCTCTGTCACGACAATCAAGCGCTGTCTGAAAGTAAAAAAAAATATTTCTATACTGAATACCACTACAACTCTCACATTATTGCAACTTGAAATAAGTTTAATATAATATCCCAAAATGCAACATGCTTCCATGTAACAATGACAATCTCATTTGCTACAAACTGTCCAAAAGTTGAAAAACGAAAAACAACACATAAAACTCATTATTCTCAAGAAGGCCGTGCTGTCTGAATAATTATACTGACAGTGGATATCGTGGAAAACCAATAAAAAAACGATTGTGCATTGAAAAATTATCACTGCTTCCTAGATATCAAAGCAAATCTACAGGTTGTTTGTACAGTGTTTGATACCGTGATTACTCTTGGATTTTCCTTTTAAACATTTCATTTCTCTGAAACGGTTAAAGCAAATTATCTGAAACTTTTGTACAAGTTGCAAAATAATACATGTAATGTTTTGTATCAAGAATCCGGTCGATAAGATGCACCTATTTGATTGAAACTTCTGGCAGATCTAAGTTAGGATGGCAAAAAGGTACCCTGAAAGTTTCAACAGAACCGGTCAAGACATTTGGCCCGTGGAGAGCCACACAAAAAAAAAAAAAAAAAAAACACACCCAAAGTGGCCACAAAGTCTAGTTCATCCACCAAGCCACTGTTAAGGCATATCGTGTTGTTTTAGCTGATGTGACACTCTTCGATCCCATAAAAGCATTCAGCGTGGAGCTATGAAACCAGATGTATTTTAGTAAGCCCCTCCCTGAGCAGATCTTGTCAACATAATGTTACAATTGTAACACTACAATACATTTATACAACAGCAACTATCTGTTTAGCTGTCCCTGCCTTATCTTTGAGCCTCTCATTATATGATGTTACCACATGTAACAAGGTCAGACAGAGACAGACAGACGGACACATGGCAGGGATCCGTCTTCTATTGCAGGAGAAGTGTCTGCAGAGGACATCAGATTTTCAATGTGAGAGCTGCGGTGGGGTGACCTTGAGCTAAAGAAAACGCATGAGCACCGTGATACTCCAGGACATGCACGGTCTGCGTACCTCAGCCAAAAGCACCAGGGCAAGGGGAGTGAAAACAGGTCTGCAGAAAGGCACCATCTGCTCAGTCTGCATGCCACAGTATAACCATTTACTGGTGGAGAAAGGTGTGGGGTATCGCTCTCTTAACACCTTCGCCACCAGGTATAGCAGCGGAACACAGGACCAGCCATCTGTTATGTCTGTGTGCTGCATGAACCCCACTAAATACTAGAGACCTGCACAGCATTGACCTATTTACCCCTCAATGATGGCAAGAGACTATTTCTCTACGCACCGCTACAGTGCAACATGTCTATAGTAACTATTCTGCTGCTACAGAAAGGTGAAAAATATTATTTTATTAACTCCCTTGCTGTATCGCTCTATTACCCTGCACAGTGTCACCTACAGCAGCAGACAGTGGCCCCAACATCTGCTTGGATTACATGCTTTATTAAACAATTTACTGCTAAAGAAAACCCAGAGCATTTTGCCATTAACCACTCAATATGAGATTTAGTCATAATGGGCTCAGACAGCGTTCCATGCTAATCCATGCAATGCTAGAAACACTTGCAGAGCACTGTTCTATTAACCCTGTTAATGCCGGTTGGGGTATAACACACTCACTGCTATAAATAGCTGCAGTGTATTAACCCTTTCCCAGGTGATGGGATATCTGCCGAACAGTTTCATTTACCTTTCTCACTGCTAGTGGGGTAACAGCAAAGCATTGCCGTATTAACCCATTCACTGCCAGAGAGACATTCACAACTATTTTCTCTTGACCCAAGTGCTATAATTGCCCCTGCAGATCATTGCTTGTTTAATGCTTGCAATGTTGGAAGTACGTTCCAAGCCTTGTTTTGCTGTTCGAGAGACCTACACAGCATTGAAATATTAACCCCTGCAATGCTTAAAACATGACATGCTTGGCTCGACTAAATTAACCCTATCTTTAGGGCGCAGTGGTAAACATGTAACTTCTCAGATAATGCAATTACTTCAATGGTACCTACAGTATACCTAAGACTGAGATTATAGTGCGCGCGATGGTGCTCGCGACGTGAACAACAGTCCGATTCCCTATGAGGCCAACCATAGTGTGTGCGACCGCGCTAGCGATGCAGAGCGACCACGCGGCAGGGTTTTTAAAAGACAAACTATTTTGTTTTTTTGCGCGGCCGGCCGCATCACGTGAGAGGTTCAGCCAATGAGGGCGAACCAGCCGGGTGACGCGTCTGTCACGCCTCTCTAAATCGCTGGAAGCTGAGCTCACCCCTCGCTCGGGCGCTATGCGCGCGGCGCGCCCCCACTATAATCTCAGCCTAATAAATCTATATACACTGAAGTCCATATGTCTACAGTATATCTGTATTTGTATTATTCCCGTGCAGCCAGAACGTCCTACCCTGCCTCTCATACTTAACGCCCACCCTGTCTAAGGGGCCAATGCATTGCAGTCTGTTTCAGCGGTGAAGAGGGTAAGTATCACCCATTACTTCCCCTTTCATCCTACTTTGTGATTCTCCAACTATTAGAACTGACACCTTTTCTCTCACGAAATGTTACGGTACGTCTCATGCAATCACTCTAAAGGGGGATCAGAAACGACAAGTAAATCATATTGTCTCCCAATGGGACTCCAAGCCCGTCAAAATTACCGTACAGTGTGCGGTATGCAGCACATCGGAAATTTTAGGGAGATAAAGTGTCTTGCCCAAGGTCACACGGAGCTGACACTAGGTATTGAACCAGGTTCTCATGATCCAAACTGAGTGCCTTTACTCATTGAGCCACTTAAAAACCTCAGCCGGAGAAAAAAATCTTTACAATAAGGAACTGTATATATATTCATCAGAGACACTCCTAGCTCAGCAAGTAGTGTTTTATTTTGTCAATTATAATTGTGGTGCAAAACAGGAATTTCAACACAGGTACATTTTATTCGGTGCTATTCACTATTTACAATATTTTCACTTAATTGTTTGTGTTTTATTAAATATTCTGAATATATTTGAATATATACCTAATAAAGGCTAAATATTAATTGTTTCATCAATACCATTTAGTATAACAGAGAGTGCAGCATAAGGAGATTCTTATTCTTTTTGTAATTTATCAACGAGTAACTGGGCACAAAAGTCTACACTCAGGGCCGCCAACAGGGGGGGACAAAGGATACTGGCGTCCCGGGCCCCATGAGTCAGGGGGGCCCGGGCCCCCTGCTCGGCCGGGCGCCAGTTAATTACGGGGAAAAAAATTGAAATGGCGGCGCTTCTCGTGGTCCCCGCGGGTGTCCTGCCTGCTGCCTGTGGGCCCGCTCCCCGTTCCCCACGTGGGAAGGAGGGGGAAGCGCCAAGACAGGGCCCGCGCACGCAACCCAGCCCACCCCTGCACCCCACATGGAATGGAGGGGGAAGCGCCAAGACAGGCCCGCGCGCACAACCCAGCCTCCCCGCTGCCCACGTGGGACGGAGGGGGAATCGCCGTGCACAACCCCAGCGCACGCAACTAAGCCCCCCCTGCTCCCAACTTGATACGGAGGGGGAAGCGCCAACTCAGCTTCCCCCTCGTGCGTCTCCTGCCCTAGCCCGCCTCGCCCCCCCCCCCAGCCGCCCACCTCCCACGCCCCCCTACCCCGAGCCCCCCTCCCGCCCCTGGCAGCTGCCGGTGATATCCGGGGCAATAGGAGGAAGTGTCTGGCGGCAAGGAAGCAGCACCCACCGGTCAAGGTAAGTAACCCAGCAACCATCACCCACCCACTGTCACCCACCCAGTCACTGTCACCCACTCAGTCAGTCACTCACCCAGTCACTCACCCACCCAGTCCCTCACTCACCCACCCAGTCACTCACCCACCCAGTCACTCACTCACCCAGTCATTCAAGGGTCACTCAGTCACTCACCCACCCAGTCACTCACTCACCCATCCAGTCACTGTCACCCACCCAGTCACTGTCACCCACCCAGTCACTGTCACCCACACAGTCACTGTCACCCAGTCACTGTCACCCACCCAGTCACTGTCACCCACCGTCATTCACTGTCTCCCACCCACCGTCATTCACTGTCTCCCACCCACCGTCATTCACTGTCTCCCACCCACCGTCATTCACTGTCTCCCACCCACCGTCATTCACTGTCTCCCACCAACCGTCATTCACTGTCTCCCACCCACCGTCATTCACTGTCACCCACCCAACATCATTCACTGTCACCCACCCGTCATTGTCTCCCACCCCCCGTCATTCACTGTCACTCACCCACCGTCATTCACTGTCTCCCACCCACCGTCATTCAATGTCTCCCACTCACCGTCATTCACTGTCTCCCACCCACCGTCATTCACTGTCTCCCACCCACCGTCATTCACTGTCTCCCACCCACCGTCATTCACTGTCACCCACCCAACGTCATTCACTGTCTCCCACCCACCGTCTTTCACTGTCACCCACCCAGCCACCATCATTCACCGTCACCCACCCAGCCACCGTCATTCACCCAACCGTCATTCCCTGTCTCCCACCCACCGTCATTCACTGTCTCCCACCCACCGTCATTCACTGTCTCCCACCCACCGTCAATCACTGTCTCCCACCCACCGTCATTCACTGTCTCCCACCCACCGTCATTCACTGTCTCCCACCCACCGTCATTCACTGTCTCCCACCCACCGTCATTCACTGTCTCCCACCCACCGTCATTCAATGTCTCCCACTCACCGTCATTCACTGTCTCCCACCCACCGTCATTCACTGTCTCCCACCCACCGTCATTCACTGTCTCCCACCCACCGTCATTCACTGTCTCCCACCCACCGTCATTCACTGTCTCCCACCCACCGTCATTCAATGTCTCCCACTCACCGTCATTCACTGTCTCCCACCCACCGTCATTCACTGTCTCCCACCCACCGTCATTCACTGTCTCCCACCCACCGTCATTCACTGTCACCCACCCACCGTCATTCACTGTCACCCACCCACCGTCATTCACTGTCACCCAACCACAGTCATTCAATGTCACCCACCCACCGTCATTCACTGTCACCCACCCACTGTCATTCACTGTCTCCCACCCACTGTCATTCACTGTCTCTCACCCACCGTTATTCACGGTCACCCACCCAGCGTCATTCACTGTCTCCCACCCACCGTCATTCACTGTCTCCCACCCACCGTCATTCACTGTCTCCCACCCACCATCTTTCACTGTCTCCCACCCACCGTCTTTCACTGTCTCCCACCCACCGTCATTCACTGTCTCCCACCCACCGTCATTCACTGTCTCCCACCCACCGTCATTCACTGTCTCCCACCCACGTCATTCAATGTCTCCCACTCACCGTCATTTACTGTCTCCCACCCACCGTCATTCACTGTCTCCCACCCACCGTCATTCACTGTCTCCCACCCACCGTCATGCACTGTCTCCCACCCACCGTCATTCACTGTCTCCCACCCACCGTCATTCACTGTCTCCCACCCACCGTCATTCAATGTCTCCCACTCACCGTCATTCACTGTCTCCCACCCACCGTCATTCACTGTCTCCCACCCACCGTGATTCACTGTCTCCCACCCACCGTCATTCACTGTCTCCCACCCACCGTCATTCACTGTCTCCCACCCACCGTCATTCACTGTCTCCCACCCACCGTCATTCACTGTCTCCCATCCACCGTCATTCACTGTCTCCCACCCACCGTGATTCACTGTCTCCCACCCACCGTCATTCACTGTCTCCCACCCACCGTCATTCACTGTCACCCACCCACCGTCATTCACTGTCACCCACCCACCGTCATTCACTGTCACCCACCCACCGTCATTCACTGTCACCCACCCACCATCATTCACTGTCACCCACCCATCGTCATTCACTGGCATCCACCCACCGTCATTCACTGTCACCCACCCACCATCATTCACCCACCCAGCCACTGTCATTCACCCACCCAGCCACCGTCATTCACCCACCCACTCACCCAGGCAGACAGGCACATGTCTTTTGTTGAAAATATAAAAATAAACAGGTTGCATTGTAATGTTTTTTTCTGTATCACAATAAGAAAACAGTTAAGTAAACGTTGCGCCCTAAAAAATATTTTTTCGAGGTAGGTGCGCTATGGGTTTGGGGGGAGGGGTGCGCTATGGGTTGGGGGGGGGGCCTGCTCCTTTCATTTGTCCCGGGCCCCATGATTTCTGTTGGCTGCCCTGTCTACACTTCCCACAACACTAACAGCACCTTGACAAACAGCAGATTCTGAACTTATTTTTTACAATGTTTTGTGTTGTAATTACTTTGTACGGCTTTTAACAGTTTTACACAACATTAACTCCTTTAGTGCACCATGAAAATCTTTTAAAACACAATACAATTAATAACCCATACCACTCAGCATGGAACCGTCAAATGTACTATTTGCAGTCCTTATGCGACTTCTCCCTGTGCTTGTAAAACCATATCCCTTTTCCACCCACACTTCCCACCCTTCATCCTGAGACCTCTTTTCTCCGAATACATTGTTGCCAACTTCATTGCTCAAGATTCAGTCAATAAAACATGGAAACAAAAAGCCCCAAAATAGAAATCTGCCCTTTTCTTTCAAACTTGACAGTTTTTCTTTCGGTACCTTGTCTGAACATAGCATTAAAGGCAATAAGACATAGCACAGAGTTGACATCAAATAAATACCTAAGTGTGCTGTTACTTGATGGTGCGTTACAGTGCCAAGGGGCCAAAACAGAACAATACTATCTCTTTAATAAAATACGTGTTTTTTTTTGTTACAATGTAGAGAGATGTTGAAGAAGACATGAAGTTGTATAGCACCCGGTTGTGATTAGCGCTGAAAATGTGACACCGAGGAAAAGTTGACCTGCAATCTGTTCATAGTTTGTGTGACTAGTGCCAATATGAAGTAGCCAAGCTGGTTAAATGAGAAAGCCAAGGATGGCAGCATTGCAAAGAGGACATCTGAGCATCTGAAGGCACAAACCGATACCAAATCCTGTCAGTAGGGTGAGAGATGGGCGGACCCGCCCAAACCAGTTTCCCGGATTTTCGGTGACGTTAAACCCCCCTCCCCCAAATCCATTTTGCGGTGAAAAATCCGCTAACGGATTTGGACGGTTTCAATCCGTGCGGATTCATCAAAATTCGCTATTGGATACAAGCCGTGGACGGATTTGTAGAATCCAGTCAGGGGATTCAGCGATCTGTTGGCAGATCCCTAAGAATCTGCCAATGGATCGCTGAATCCACAGACTGGATTCTACAAATCCGTCCACGGGTTGCGAAATCCGCAGAGTGTAATGATGATAATAATAAAAAAACGCCGCAAAACGCGAATTGCCCTTTTTGACGCTGAAATTCGCAGCCCAAAGGAACTGGCCAATCCGCTGCGGATCCAAATTTGCAGAAAAGTAGGATATTACCCAGAGTTACCTACAGTGCACGGCGACTTCTCTTCCTCTCTATCCATGAACTCATATGGAGGTGAGGAGCTGATGCAGAAAGCTGGTCCAAAACCTGCTGCTTTTCACTATCGCTACTACAATCCCCGTACATTCCTACTAGCGCGAGTTTCACACTTTGGAAAATATTCTCTCTCTTACTCATTCTTAACATCAGCAGTTACATAGACTGAACTCAAGTCTCACTCCTTGGGGGTAGCTGCATTAGATCATTGTTTTTATCTTGTTGCCGAGTCCAATGCGAAAATCCTTTATAAAGACAATAGATGGGATTAAATTACTATACTCATCCATAAAAGCAATGATCTACAAATTAGAGTACCCCATTGACTCTGCAAGTCTTATCTCCTGGGATTATGAAGGTCTCCTTGACACATGATCTCCTCAAACTGAACTCTCCTCACTTGGTATCCATAAGACCAGGATGAATCCATTAACGCTGTGTTTTGATCTTGATCCTTACACCCTAACAGCTACCCTCTTTCGCTCCATCCCTCCTCCTGACCACAGACATATAAATAAATCAGCAGATGAGTTGGGATGTACACAACATTTGCTTAAGTTCGTAAACCAGGTGAAATGTACCTGTTTTCTGCAAAGCATTTAGCAAAAATCAGCAAACTTCACAAAAAAAAATCCTTAACTCGGGGGCTCTCAACTCCAGTCCTCAAGACCCCCCAACAAGTCAAGTTTTCAGGATATCCTTGCTTCAGCAGAGGTTCTCAATCAGTAGCTCAGCCTTTGACTAAACCACCTGAGCTGATGTCTCGGGTCTTGAGGACTGGATTTGAGAACCCCCAGCCTTAAAAGTCAAAGTGCATCTCACATAACACTACATTCATGTCACGTGACATTTTATATACTGCCATTTTCACAAACTTCTGGCTACGTTTTGATTATTGAACTTTTGCAAACATTTTGCGGCACATATTTGAAAACATTTGCACATCTCTACCCCACAATGCTAGAGAACCCCACAATGCTAGAGAACCCTACAATGCTAGAGAACCCTACAATGCTAGAGAACCCTACAATGCTAGAGAACCCTACAATGCTTTCCGGATTTCTTATAGCAAAATGGAGAACGTCATCGCTAAAGGCCACAATTGATCTCGACAATTATTATATGTGCATTGAGTATGTCTTTCCTGATCTTCCTCCCGTTGCTCCACGTAACACTTGTTTCTATGCTTATACCAACAGCTAAGTAAAGCTCATATACACTAAAGGTCATTACTGTAATTGTAAACAGTGCTTTTTAAATCCTTCATACTGCAAAACCCATTTGTGCAGTTTGACATGCAGCCTGTGTGTCTATCACTTTCTATTTATGATCATCTTCCTTATGCATCCTCATGTACCACACAAACACACACACACAAACACACACACACACACCTACACACCTATTGTTTTTAGGCCTTTTAAAAATGTCAGCCGTTGTGAATTTTCTAAGGATGTCTTTATAACCCAGCTTTGATTACTGAAATGTTGGGATTGCTACAGCATCTTGTCCTTATTTAGATCTGAGCAACTAACTAGCCCGTAACAAAAGTGGTATGTATTTTATGTTAGGTATTTGGGTCTAGAATATGAAATATTAAATTATATTTCAAAAAATGGTAGAGAATGTATTTACAGGGTTGAGCGCTTTAACGGTTGCTGGTATGTTATGAATAGTGTCATAAACTTACAAACATTTAGGTATATACTTAATAATAATAATATTATTATTATTACTACGAGCATCTATTATTTGTATAGCACCAACATATTCCGCAGTGCAGTACCATGTGGGAGGGCAATAACATTGCATACAGTATGAAAAAGAGTACATGTACTATGTTAAGACGAACTGAGGCAATAAGGAGGAGGTCCCTGCCGCAAGTAGCTTACAATATAAAAAGGTGGGGAGTGGAGACACACAGAACTGTTTGTGTGTGTGGTGGAGTTGGGGGGAATTGCTCATGTACTCCCCTTTGAGATTACTATGGCCTTAAGGGGTTAACTTTCTGGGCCCACAGAGTAACGCCCCTTTCCCATCACATGGGGCTGGGAGACTAAGCAGAATGATAGCCTGTCCTCTTCTGCTCAGTAATAGAGACATCATGGCAGGATATACTATCTATATCTATATCTGCGAGAGGGTTCTAGAAGGTCAGGTCCCTGGAGGAGACACAGAGGTGGGACCTCCCTTTGTATATAAGTTTAGTGTATTGATTGGTCTAGGACAGCGGTGCGCAAACTCTCTGCACCTGCGCTCCCCTTACCTGATGCCTCCTCGGTCGCGCCCCCCCCTCGCCTCTAATGATGCGTCAAATGATGCTGCGGGTCAGGTGACGTCACATGACCAGCAGCATCAATTCACGTCACATCTCCATGGTAATGGGCGTCATTTGATGCTACGTTGCCATGGAGATGCGTGGACAAGAAGCCGGTAAGTACATTTACAGAGGCCACGTGCTTTTAGTGCTGGGCCTCCGTAACCGCCACGCGGCCCGAGCCCCCCAATAAAGTCAGGGGGGCACGCCCCTAGTTTTTGCACCGCTGGTCTAGGATAACAATCTCATTTTTTGTTTGATAGTTAGAAACAGTGATTAACCAGATGGCATCCCCAAAAATGGCTTCATACAACTCTCTGAATTCCCATAGAAGAGGTCTATGCCTAAATGAGGTTTCCCAAGCTGCAAACACGGGGCATAGCCGGATCAGCCCAAGCAGAGGGTCCATAGCTGACTCACACCAAGAAGGACATGAGGTGGCATTCAGTACACAAGAGGGGGTACTGCCGCAGACAGAGAGAAATTGTTACAAGGCCCGACAGGGACCCACAGGAGTTGGAACGATACCGACGCTGTACAGAAGAGGGGTCAGTTAGGTAACAATGTATAAAGCCTCCACACCGACCTAACAGGCTGAGACAGGGGCAGATAAGCAAGCAGCACAAACAGTATAGACGAAGGGCACTCGAGTGGATATACAAGATGCACTGTATATAGCATGTGAGACTGTGTCTAAATGATAATAAAGCTGCTATTTGAATGAATAAAGTTCCTGGTGCCTATCATTGCTTAACAAGGTAACAAAGACTTAGCACTAGCCTCTTAGTATGTGGTTCTAGGATAAAAGTTAAAAATCAAGAGGGTTTAGGATAGGCCCCCTTAAAAAAAGTGTGTTTCAAGGGAACATTTAAACGTATGTATGGTATGGTAGGGGGGAGCCTGGAATTGAGAGTGACAGAGAATTCCAGCAGCAAGACTTGGAGATAAAGGAGCGAGCGAGGTGGATAGATGTAATTATGAGTCAAGTGTAGATTGCGTGTGGAAGATTACTTAGAAATTAGGTCATTAATGTAGAGATGAGCGGCGTTCTGTATACCTTTGTACAGTGTTTTGAATTTGACTTTGTAGGGGGTGGGTGTCTAGTATAGTGATTTGCATAGTGGGACAGCACAGGAAGAGCGGTGGGTGAGCTAAGTGAGCCTGGCAGCGCATTCAGAGTCGGCAGTAGAGATCCAAGCGCACATACTTTTTTTTAAACATAGAATTGAAGCCAATTCTATGTTAAATCGAAATGCTATGCCAAAAATCAAGCTGGTACCTGAGGGAAGCCCCTGCATCCGCTCTGCATCGCCTCCAGATTACGCTACTAAACCCATTGAAATTTGGAAATGTAGGATCTGCCTTCCTAATCTGAATCTCTGATTGAGAGTATAAATGCTGGTGACCTAGGCACTCCATGTGAGTGCAATACCGGTCATGTTAGTTATATATCTTCACTTTCACTAAATATACTACATTATATTATTATTTCTGTTTTTTTCTTTCCCCATCTTTGGAAGCTGTGCTAGTCGTCATTTGTTCTAAAATATTTGAAGTTAGGCCTTGCATCTCCCTGTAGCTAAGGGGGGATTTAAGTCCCGTAGTTTAAATAGCCTCATTTTAGATGTGATGCTAAGAAAAGACCCCAGTGGATTGTCTTATATAATCATTTAATTTGTCATTAAAATAATAATAATAAAATATTTATATCTATCAAGATACCGTTACAATACATGGTGACGCTTTCAAAGAACTAACCACATTTTAAGCACTCAAACCCGAATTTAAGGGATGAAATACAGGCAAAACTAAAATACCATCTCTAATATTGTATATGGTGACCTTGCTATGGTGTCTACAGGCAACAGGATTGAGTTTATGTGCCTAACTATCAACAACACAAGCTTGTGAGGGCATTCTGTAACTACGCTTTTTCTTGCATTACTAAATGTATTAAATATGAAAAGTATTTAGTTGTGTCCTTTTATATTCTTGTGTGTACACACACACACACACACACACACACACACACACACACACACACACACACACACACACACACACACACACACACACACACACACACACACACACACACACACACACCACATTACTTGGAAGATCATTGGGTAGGCTTTCATCTAGCAGTAGATCAACAAGGGCTGAATAAAAGAGATGATGTGTGTGTGTGTGTGTGTGTGTGTGTGTGTGTGTGTGTGTGTGTGTGTGTGTGTGTGTGTGTGTGTGTGTGTGTGTGTGTGTGTGTGTGTGTGTGTGTGTGTGTGTGTGTGTGTGTGTGTGTGTATGTATATGTATGTGTGTATGTGTGTATATATGTATGTGTTTATATGTATGTGTGTATATATATATATATATGTATATGTGTATATATAGAAGGAGTGGTTCAGTGAGTAAAATGCACTGACTGGCACTGAGAGTTTGAAGCAGGGGAGCCTGGTTCAATTCCCGGTGACAGCTCCTTGTGACCTTGGGCAAGTCACTTTAACTCTCTGTGCCTCAAAAAAACATAGATTGTAAGCTCCACAGGTCAGGGACCTGTGCCTGCAAAATGTCTCTGTAAAGCGCTACATAAAACTAGTAGTGTTTTACACACACATATACACATATACACATACACACTAGAGGACAGGCTATCATTCTGCTTAGTCTCCCAGCCCCATGTGATGGGAAAGGGGCATTACTCTGTGGGCCCAGAAAGTTAACCCCTTAAGGCCATAGTAATCTCAAAGGGGAGTACATTAGCAATTCTCCCCAACTCCACCACACACACAAACAGTTCCTTGTGTCTCCACTCCCCACCTTTAATATTGTAAGCTACTTGCGGCAGGGACCTCCTCCTTATTGCCTCAGTTCGTCTTAACATAGTACATGTACTCTTTTTCATACTGTATGCAATGTTATTGCCCTCCCACATGGTACTGCACTGCGGAATATGTTGGTGCTATACAAATAATAGATGCTCGTAGTAATAATAATAATATTATTATTATTAAGTATATACCTAAAACGTTTCTAAGTTTATGACCCTATTCATAACATACCAGCAACAGTTAAAGCGCTCAACCCTGTAAATACATTCTCTACCATGTTTTTAAATATAATTTCATATTTCATATTCTAGACCTAACTACCTAACATAAAATACATTCCCCTTTTGTTAGGGCTAGTTAGTTGCTCAGATCTAAATGAGGACAAGATGCTGTAGCAATCCCAACATTTCAGTCATCAAAGCTGGGTTATAAAGACATCCTTAGAAAATTCACAACGGCAGACATTTGTAAAAGGCCTAAAAAACAGTAGACGTTGACTGAACAACCTGTGCTGAAGCAGGGATATCCCTATTACCTGGCCTGTTGGTGGCCCTTGAGGACTGGAATTGGCCAGCCACCCCTGCTCTAAAGTATTTAATTCTGAGCACTTTTGAGGGAATATCACCCAACGTGTTTATTTGGGAAAGTCCATTCATTTTAATGCCATGTGACCATATTGGCTTTCAGTGGATTATTGCCTTTGCAGTGCAGAGTGAGCAAAACCCTGTGCTGCAAAGTAGAGCAAAGTGCCTATTACCAAATGGCCTGTTAAGTAATCATCAACTATTAAAAGCTACAGAACACATGGGGGCTTTAAAACATTGTTCAACTTCTGATGTTATTGAGTATATATTTCAATAGCTTCAATTGCTGGTTATAGCACAATAATATAATATTGTATGTGATGTACTGAATAAATTATGGATTGTTTATCCTAAACCGCATTCTATTGAGTGTCCAACCAAGTTAATTATAGATAACAGACCTGCAGGAAGTATCTCTGGCCTCCACCTGTTGGTGGTGTGATCATGACATTTAGGCTACCTATACAATAAGCTATGTTATTTCTCCTGGCTTGGCACTACAGATACAAGGCTTAGCGATTATACTTCCAATGAGTTCATGTTCCAAAGGATGGTTTTGCTGAATGCCACTTCTTCGGTGAGAATACAGTGCATGGCCTGAATTTGTTATTATCAAATTACTGAATTGTTATCAAACAGCGAAGACGAAGAAGCACTCGTGATTACATCAGACTTTCAGAGAAATGTTATTGTCAGTAGAGACCTGATATCTGTACACACTGGGGGGAATTTATTTCTTCAAATCTATTTGTGATGGGAATTCTGGCATTATTGTATTTAAACAGCATCAAAGCACCAGGATTAATCCAAAAGCCTGTCAGTCATAAATTATAATGCCATAATTTGAATTTATGAACGTGGCATGTCAAGTATTTTTGCTTTTAATGATATTTTGTGTCTCCTATTTGGAATGGAGTATGCTGTGTGGTTAGAACATTCTGTAATGATGTAATGCACCTCCTGCCAAGTAAGGGTAGGACACCTCCTGCCAAGTAAGGGTAGGACACCTCCTGCCGAGTAAGGGTAGGACACCTCCTGCCGAGTAAGGGTAGGACACCTCCTGCCGAGTAAGGGTAGGACACCTCCTGCCGAGTAAGGGTAGGACACCTCCTGCCGAGTAAGGGTAGGACACCTCCTGCCGAGTAAGGGTAGGACACCTCCTGCCGAGTAAGGGTAGGACACCTCCTGCCGAGTAAGGGTAGGACACCTCCTGCCGAGTAAGGGTAGGAAACCTCCTGCCGAGTAAGTGTAGGACACCTCCTGCCGAGTAAGGGTAGGACACCTCCTGCCGAGTAAGGGTAGGACACCTCCTGCCGAGTAAGGGTAGGACACCTCCTGCCGAGTAAGGGTAGGACACCTCCTGCCGAGTAAGGGTAGGACACCTCCTGCCGAGTAAGTGTAGGACACCTCCTGCTGAGTAAGGGTAGGACACCTCCTGCCGAGTAAGGGAAGGACACCTCCTGCCGAGTAAGGGAAGGACACCTCCTGCCGAATAAGGGTAGGACACCTCCTGCCGAGTAAGGGTAGGACATCTCCTGCCGAGTAAGGGTAGGACACCTCCTGCCGAGTAAGGGTAGGACACCTCCTGCCGAGTAAGTGTAGGACACCTCCTGCCGAGTAAGTGTAGGACACCTCCTGCCGAGTAAGGGTAGGACACCTCCTGCCGAGTAAGGGTAGGACACCTCCTGCCGAGTAAGGGTAGGACACCTCCTGCCGAGTAAGGGTAGGACACCTCCTGCCGAGTAAGGGTAGGACACCTCCTGCCGAGCCTTAACTCTTTTGCTGGATGTAAAGGGGTTAAAGCTATACGCCCTATAAATCCTACATTCTGACTGCTTTTACATTATTAGTTTTTATGCAAAGATTGAACTACAATCCTAAATGTGAAAATATAATTAATACTCACAAATCTGAAGTTAAAAACCCTTTTCCAGCTGATAAACTCTGTTCCGTGATCCAGCAGCTTTGCATTTTACAGCCTTACCATAGAGACTGGAAGTTCACTGTCATGACAGAAGCATTTTCTCTCGAAACGTCTCATTAATTATCTTAGGGGAGAAAGTGCTGGTGTAGGCAATGTCGTTCCTTAAATAAAGGGAAAGTACCTTGACAAAATCCTAGCTTTAGCAGTACATATTCTGTAGTCCCCAATAATGGCACATATTCTATATACAGTATGTGTATAACACAACCTAGATTTATTGTTGTGAGTCATGATATATATTTGATGGCTGTATTGCATGCATACTGGTTACTGCAGAATAGTATACATGTAAAATATAAAATAGGGGAAATGTATATGTTGCCCTGTGAAGGGGGTAGATTGTCTGTGTAGACAAATAAAAAGATATGGGTGTCATTTTATTAAGTGTAGCCCGTCTTTCGGGACAACTATCCGTGGCCTAGCGGCTGCGTGGGGCCTGGCTGGCCGGCGCTGGAAGTTGGACCCAGCCAGGGGTCAGGTCCAATATCCGCATCGGAGTGCCGGGCCTCTGGTTGCTGCTGGGCCCCGGTCTCCGCCCTTGCAACGAGCCTCTCTCCCCTGCTGCCTGGCTGACCCCACCCGCAATGTGCACGCCACAAGTTGGGCCCAACTTCCGCATCAGGATCAGCACGGCGCTGAGGGTTATGTGTTTAAGGGGGGTGGGGGTGGTGTGCGTATGTGTATTGTGGGTAGCTACTATGTGTATTGTGAGTAGCTACTATGTGTATTGTGAGTAGCTACTATGTGTATTGTGGGTAGCTACTATGTGTATTGTGGGTAGCTACTATGTGTATTGTGGGTAGCTACTATGTGTATTGTGGGTAGCTACTATGTGTATTGTGGGTAGCTACTATGTGTATTGTGAGTAGCTACTATGTGTATTGTGAGTAGCTACTATGTGTATTGTGAGTAGCTACTATGTGTATTGTGGGTAGCTACTATGTGTATTGTGGGTAGCTACTATGTGTATTGTGGGTAGCTACTATGTGTATTGTGGGTAGCTACTATGTGTATTGTGAGTAGCTACTATGTGTATTGTGAGTAGCTACTATGTGTATTGTGGGTAGCTACTATGTGTATTGTGGGTAGCTACTATGTGTATTGTGGGTAGCTACTATGTGTATTGTGGGTAGCTACTATGTGTATTGTGGGTAGCTACTATGTGTATTGTGGGTAGCTACTATGTGTATTGTGGGTAGCTACTATGTGTATTGTGGGTAGCTACTATGTGTATTGTGGGTAGCTACTATGTGTATTGTGGGTAGCTACTATGTGTATTGTGGGTAGCTACTATGGGTATTGTGGGTAGCTACTATGTGTATTGTGGGTAGCTACTATGGGTATTGTGGGTAGCTACTATGGGTATTGTGGGTAGCTACTATGGGTATTGTGGGTAGCTACTATGGGTATTGTGGGTAGCTACTATGTGTATTGTGGGTAGCTACTATGGGTATTGTGGGTAGCTACTATGTGTATTGTGAGTAGCTACTATGTGTATTGTGGGTAGCTACTATGTGTATTGTGGGTAGCTACTATGTGTATTGTGGGTAGCTACTATGTGTATTGTGGGTAGCTACTATGTGTATTGTGGGTAGCTACTATGGGTATTGTGGGTAGCTACTATGGGTATTGTGGGTAGCTACTATGGGTATTGTGGGTAGCTACTATGTGTATTGTGGGTAGCTACTATGTGTATTGTGGGTAGCTACTATGGGTATTGTGGGTAGCTACTATGGGTATTGTGGGTAGCTACTATGTGTATTGTGGGTCGCTACTATGGGTATTGTGGGTCGCTACTATGTGTATTGTGGGTAGCTACTATGGGTATTGTGGGTAGCTACTATGTGTATTGTGGGCGGCTATTATGTGTATTTGGGAGATGGGCTATTATCTATATTGGGGAGGGGGTTATGTGTATTGGAGGGTTATGTGTATTGGGGGAGGGAGGTTATGTGTATTGGGATAGATGGGAGTGTGTGGAAGAGAAGGGTGGGTTTGAGGGGTGAGTGTGGGAGAGCAAGGTGGGGAGGGAGACAAAGAGAGAGGTGGGGGGAGGTGGAAGGGAGAAAGAAAAGTGGGGGGTGGGAGGGAAAGAGAATAGTGGGGGTGTGGGAAAGAAAAAGGTGGGGGTGTGGGAAAGAGAAAAAGGTGGGGGTGTGGGAAAGAGAAAAAAGTGGGGGCGTGGGAAAGAGAAAAAAGTGGGGGGTGGGAAAGAGAAAAAGGTGGGGGCGTGGGAAAGAGAAAAAGGTGGGGGCGTGGGAAAGAGAAAAAGGTGGGGCATGGGAAAGAGAAAAAAGTGGGGGCGTAGGAAAGAGAAAAAGGTGGGGGTGTGGGAAAGAGAAAAAGGTGGGGGCGTGGGAAAGAGAAAAAGGTGGGGGTGTGGGATAGAGAAAAAAGGTGGGGGCGTGGGAAAGAGAAAAAGGTGGGGGTGTGGGAAAGAGAAAAAGGTGGGGGTGTGGAAAGAGAAAAAGGTGGGGGCGTGGAGGAGTGAGAGAGGTGGGAGCATGAGGAATTGATAGAGGTGGGGGTGTGAGAGGGAGGGGAGAGATGGGGGTCTTGCAATAGAATGTGACGTTTGGTGACGGATGTTTCGCTGTGACCAAATGACTGCCGGCGTTCAGCGGCAGACAGACCCTCAGTCCCAGCCCATCTGCTGCTGGAATCCCCCTCAGCGGCCGCTACTAAGGTAAGTTTTACAACCGGGGAGGCGGTTAATTGAAGGGGTTTTAGCGATTAGGGTAGGGGGTTAATTTAAGGGGTTTTAGCGATTAGGGTAGGGGGTTAATTGAAGGGTTTTTCACGATTACAGTAGGTGGTTTTAGGGTAAGGCACAGCTCCTGGTGGCGGGGTGAGTCACGACGAAGCGCCAGCGGTTATTTGGTCATCACAAACGGCCGCAACCAATTATCCTAGACTAGTCTGGCAAGGCCGGCAACACTAGGTGGGGGGGAAGGGGGGTGAGGATGGGGGGAGCCATGGAAACTCTAGTCCTGGGTCCCGGGAAAGCTGTCTGCAGCCCTGCTGACTAGTAACCATGGGCCGCAAGTTATGTGGGAAATTAGGAGGAGTCTATAGGAAATCAAAGCTGGATCAGAATGTAATCTTTGAGATAAAAGAGATCCTCCTCCCTTTTAAGGCTGTGCACTCTTCTGACCCTCCTTATATCGCAGCCCTGATTTCTCGCTATACACCTGAACAACTCTTGCGTTCTGCTTATGGTCTTCTGTCTACCCCTTTAGTATCTAAAGCCGTGCACGTCACGTTGGTGACGTCCACGGCGTCATTTGACACCGTGGTTCAGAAGGAGGACGGGGGCGGCAGGTAAGTAGGCGGCCGCAACAGTTGTGCCTAGGGCACAATCCGCTGCTGCCTTCTCCTCAACATCCGACTAGCACCCTCTCTCTCCACTTTGAAGACTCATCTTAAAACGCACCTCTTTAATGAAGCATATGGGTAGCTCCATGCATGGCTGATACTATACACCTCATACAATACTATACACCTCATACAATCGACCTTGGCCCCTTGCAGAGGCACTTACCAGAACATCCTCCTACTGTCTCTGTAAGTTCTCCCTACTTACCACTTAGATTGTAAGCTCTTCGGGACAGGGACTCCTTTTCCTATTGTTACTTTTATGTCTGAAACACTTTTTCCCATTATGTGATATTACAGTATGCCACGTGTATTACTGCTGTCAAGCTCTATGTACATAGATGGCACTATATAAATAAAGGTATACATACATACATACATACATACATACATACATACAAAGGGTGCTCTAAGAAATTAAAGGGACAAGGAATTAATAAAAAGTGTAATCAAAGTATTTTCATTTGGGGTTATAAGTTTGTGCGTTTAATATATCAAGACAAATCTAAATCTAAATATCAATAAAATAGTAAAGCGAATTTACTTTTCTCTGTGTATTGCCAGGTTCAGTGGTCTGCATCTCTCTACTGTCACTACCTCTGATGTCAACTAAGATACTGCCTGTGAGAGGGACTGTTTGATAACAGGCAAGAGGGGTATTGGAAAAGTGTAAATTTAATACAAAGTTTTCATGTGAGACAGAGTTTCTTTAACTTTAACAGTGATGTATGCATGCTACTAGGTTATTTAGTTACATTGTTTATCTCTGTCATCTAGGCAGAATTAAAATGTATCTGAAATGATGTACTGTATGTGTATTATTATGTATGTGAACTGATGCCTCTACCATACCGATGTAGCAGACGTCAATGCTCCCGCTGGTGCGTTGCAGAGAGACACACACAATGCGCCCCTGGGAACAGCCGCATGCCAGCGGTTGCAATAACGCCTGCTACATCTGTAAATGACATCACCGAAGTGGTAACATGGTGACCCCCATTCTACTTTCTTTGGTTCAATTCTTCAATGAGCTTTAGACAAGTAAATAAATAGACACTGTTGGGAGTGTAGCCGTTAAAGGAAATTGGGCCTAAAGTAGCTGAGCCTGGTTAGAATTCAAAAGTCAGCTTGAGATTGTGGGTGCCAAAAATGATATTGAGCTGTTCAGAGCAGGGACTCATGCCTGCAAAATGCTCAAGAACAAAATCTTATTAATTATTAAACTACTGATTTCAAGGATGACTTGGAGATGCTTTGTGGATGATTTATGAAAGATATATATTTCCACATTTCGTTCTAAGGAAAAAATAATAAATTGAAAATAAACCTGGTCCAGAACTATGTCCACATTGTTACAAGTGATCTCATCATTGTGGGGCTTTGAGAACCTGTCTAAGATCACTATCTTCCATTAGCACATGCCAATGTTTAGAAAAGATGTTTCTAATGTTGTTCCATTGGTTGTTATATGTGCCAATGTACCTTATAGTGTGATTGTCAGTTTCTCGGCCCGGTCTCTGTCCAGTGACCAACAGTTGTTCCCTCTGCACCCTCCTTGCTTTTTTGTAGGCTCGTTTAACAGATCCGCTGCTATGTCCTCTCTCCAAGAAATGCTTGGTCATGTCCTTGGCCTGGTGGTCAAATTCCTCCCGGCTGGAGGAATTACGTCTCAGCCTTTGAAACTGTCCAGTAGGGATACTGGTCACCATATGCTGGGTGTGGTGACTATCTGCTACCAGCAGGCTGTTGGTAGATGTAGCCTTGCGGAAAATGGTAGTCTCTAGACAACCATCCTCTTTTTTTTTACAACCTTATCAGTAGGAGCTCCATCTGAGGTAACTTATGCATATACTTTCTGGATATATTCCACGCATCATATCACACACATCCAGGGATTCATTCTCCCCTGTATGTCAGGTGTCTTTGGTGAGCCTTAGAGGAGCATCACACCCTCAGGAACATCGGGTTACCACCACCTAATTTTTATATTTTCGCACACATACCCTATACCTCCATATTTGTATTCCCTATTATATGCTAATAAACTTTTTTTGTTTTGCGTCGTTTGGCACTTTAGGCTACTAGCTTGGGTTTATATTTTGTCCCACCTATTGTTGTCCCCATAGAGTGCAATTGTGGGTTTCTTTTCTAGCCAGGATTCTCATCCTGACTAGTTTTCTGTGCTGATTTTTATATATAAATAAAATGTAGAGGTATCTGTACCGTGTTAGCCGAGCTTAATAATTGGGACACTCACCGGTTACCTAAACCGAGACCACAGCTTCATGAGCCACTACTCAAGAAAACTCTCTTCCCACGAGTGCTAAGGCCCATGTCTATTAATACAGCGCTGTATGAATGAACACACACCTGTCTTTTACACATACAAATGTACAATGTAATTATATCCCTTTATACCAATAGGGGCCACATAGTACACACGCACATGCACAGAAATACAACACCCTCTTACATTTCTACACCTACCCACACCATTGTTATACACTCCCCCCTTACATACACATTATGTAAAGCGCTGTATACACTGTGGACGCTTTATAAATTATGTTTACACACATACATACACACGCACACACACATACATGCTTACAGTAACATCACAAACATTCCGGGATCATTTAACACCTTACAGTAAGTCATAAATCGCATACTGCACAGGGAGGAGGGTTAGGCTTCACCAACACAGATAACATTCCTAGCTATCCTGTTTGAAAATAAATTCTTTGCTTAATCCATTGTAACATCGCCCGGAGAAGAGATCAGTGTATCTCGAAAGCTCGCACAAATAAAAGCATTTCGTTAGCCACATAACAGTATCGACAATTTGTTTTTGATTACATACATATATATATATATATATATATATATATATATATATACACACACACACACATATATACATATATATACAGCTCAACCCCGTTATAACGCGATCCGTTACAGCGCGAATCCGCTTATAACGCGATGCAACCGTGGCTCCCAATTTTCATATTTATGAATACTTTACAACACGATTATTGGTATCTTAAATACTTTATTGTACAATGCATACAATTGTACATTATTTCTAACGCGATCCGCTTATAACGCAATGTGATTCTTTGGACCCCCAGCCCAGCGTTATAAGGGGGTTCAGCTATATATACATATATATATATACATATATATACATATATATACATATAAATATATATATATATATATACACACACACACACACACACACACACACACACACACACACACATACACACATATATATATATATATATACACACACATACACACACACACAGACACACACACAACCAAGTATATTCCAAAGACAAGGCATTCCCGTATAAGTAGATGTAATTTATCCAGGATGCAACCCGTCCAAATGTCAGCTAAGCAGCACATCACTAGGAGAAAACGGGACAGGCACTCCAAGTTCCAAAAGTGTGAAATGTAATTGCAATTAAGATGTCACCCTTTTTGTGCCTGTCCTGTTTTTCATGAGATATATGTGTGTGTGTGTGTGTGTGTTTTACTCCTGCCAGTGCATTACAGAGAGAGCCATAATGCGTTAGCCCCGTTCCATTTTCTTCCATGGCTACTTTCTCTGGGTGGGGGCTGCTCCTGTTGGAGCACTGCAGCAGGACATGCATACTGTAGCGTGGGGAAATAATGTGTGCTACTTCTGGATTTACTAAGCCGTCTTCTGCCATACACCACCATTCAAGTCAATGGCCTGTAAGATGCCTTACAGCGCCGGGAGGTGTATTATGGTAGAAGACTTCCCAGTAACTAGGGGCCAATGTGTAAATGTACCTTATAACTACACGGTCCTTCACAGCACACATCATACAAAAGGCCGGAGCTGGAGAAGCAGAAACGCCCCTCAAGTTTCACGTCGCCATGGGAACAATCTGATGTGGAATAGCATAGAAATGACTTCAAATACTCACAATTGTCAAGATTTAGCCTATTAAAAATATCATCGCCTCCTGCGCAGAATGGCCGGCATTTAAAAGCTGCAATATTCACCTGTAAAACGAAGCTTATATTATATACATTATAATATAACGCTATGTAATTTTATTTATTTTTATTCCACATTTGATCATCTACACGTGGAGTGCTCCATTGGATCTGCCAGTACCATCGATTCTGGTTGTATATATCCTTTATATATGTTCTGATATATGTGCCGAACGCCAGGGCTATAACACTCTTTCCACTCATTCTTTCTGACCGGGGGTCAGAGTTATATCATAGGCAGCCAGCCATTCTTTCCAAGTGAACTTATCTATTTCCATATTTAATATATCAAGAAATTAGCGCTACCTTATTTGTTTTTTTTGTTTTTCTGTTATATTATAATGCAGCATTATTCCCCAAGCAGAACTCCTTTATTCTTCTCCCAAATTCCTACAGATGGATGTATATTTATATTGCTCTTTGGAATCAGTGGGTTCTGTGGCAGTCTGTGGTGGTTGCTTTAATTCACTCCGAGGACACCGCTTGTCAGTGTTCAGTACTTTAGGAATGGAAATTGTTAGCATTGTACCAAAATAGATTTCAAGACAGCTGGACCAGCTTTTCCAAAGGTTGCCAAGGAAATTGAGCAATACAGGTTACATAGCATAGCAATGTGTCTGTGGCATCACAGGGGTTAATATAGTTTGCTTAAAACATGGGCCAAGATTTACCAAGCTTTATTAGGCGATTTAACGTGATATTAAGCTAAGTTAATGATAATAGTAACGATGTATTCACTAAAGAACTCCTGTAAAAAGCATTGCATTAATTATAACGGCCGTTAGTTAAAATGATATGCAAATTATATGCATATACAGGGTCATCGACAGGGGGGCGATAGCTGGGAAAAGTCCCGGGCCTGCTGGCTGTGGAGGGCCCGACTGGACGGTGCTGCAAGTTCCAACTTCTGCGCCCAGCTACCAGGCCTCTGGTTGCCGCTGCTGCCTCCTGTTCCCACACTGTCCTCGCTCTCCCACCAGTGTGTGCCGGAAGCTGAGCCTGACTTCTGGGTGCACCCAGCTTCGGGCACGTACCAGCGGGAGAGAGGGAGAACGGCATGGGAACAGGAAGCAGTAGCTGGGGAGATCAGGGAGCTGGGCCTGGCAGTGGGAACCCCGTGGGTCCTGGCTCTCCGTAGCTGCTGCCTCCTCTTCCCACGCCGGGCCTGCCTTGCTTTCCCACAGTGCGCACCTGAAGCAGGGTGCACCCGGACGTCAGGCTCAGCTTTCGGTATGTGCACCAGCGGTAGAGAGAGAGGCAGGCCTGGCGTGGGAAGAGGCAGCAGCACCTAGGGAGAGCCCAGCGGCAGCAACCAGAGGTAACTGTATTTGTGGGGGGGATATTGTATTTTGGGGGTGTGGGGGATATTCTATTATGGGGTGTGGGTTATTGTATAGGTATTGTCTGTGTGTGGGGAGGGGGAATTGAGGGAGAGGGGGGTAATTAAGTAATAGCGGAGATGGGGGAGAGTGAGAGGGAGGGGGAGGAAGAAAAATACATGGGGATAGGAGAGGGCTAGCAACAAGGTTATGAGGGGGGATTAGATGAGGGGGTTTGTGAGGGAGGAGAGAGAAGCGAGCTCGTGAGGATGTGCGAGGTGGGGGGGAGGGATATAGGGGGAGCTTGCAAGACTGCCAATGTGGGGGGGAACCCCGGTCGAAATTCCAGTCCTGGACCCAGGAAATTTGTCTGTAGCCCTGTGCATTTGAAAAACACTAAATATGACGAATGAGAAAGTGAAGTCCTAAAATGGGAAAATATATACATGAACACTACACTACCTACATCCCTTGCATACAAAAGAGGCCTGGAAGCCATTGCTTGGCTCGGTTATCTGCATAGATTAGTTTCTGGGGGTCCTAATGGACCATGAAGAGTGGAGAGCAACATGGATGGGGCAAGTGTTTTTATTTTATAATGACCCCATTTGGTGCCAACGAGGTTACCTCGGCTCTCCCTGTGAGAGCATAGGAAGACTCCCACCACTGGATTTAATGGCCACTTTATACAGTATATTTGTATGTTTTAATATTTTTGGATGGAATATTTATGTTCTTATTGGTAAAATGGCTTACAGCCTATTAACCATCTTTTGCTAATATGGCTGTAAGTCATACTTATTTAGGGGGGTTGATTGGGGTGTTGGGGTGGGAATAGTTGAGGGAGTGGGGGGGCGGTAGATGACTCCAGGGGGGGTGTTTAGGACCCCTGAGGGGGATGGAGGGGAGGTGGGTGTAAGCCATGGTAACAATATCTTACTAGTCTCTTTGGTATGCAAAGTAACAGTCTATGTTATTTTAACGTAATCCAACATTATCCAGAAATAACATGACATTACCCCAACGTTTCTGAAGTTAGCTCAAATATGGCCGTAGAATTTGCATATCTGTATTTCATGGATAGAGCGTTATTTCAGGGAAAATAACATATGGTCCTGTTTTATGTATTGTCACGTTAACTTGATTTAACGGAGGTTATTGAATTTCCCCACGAGTAATTGGAGTTGATCCTAATATAATGCAGCTCTGAGTATCCCCACCGCTCCCTGTACATACTACTAACCAACATGTTCTACTGTATTACTACGTGTGAACATCGCCTTATATTATTGTGCATGTTCAACCTTTACATACAGAATATTATCTGCAGACCAGGACGTAAATCCAGGGAGACCGGCTCTATTTATACATATTCTAGCACCCTTAAATAGAGGCACGTAAAGCAGATAAATGCTGTTGTGCAAGGGGTAAGAATGCAATTGTATTTCCATTTTACAACAGTTTTGTGCTGCGACTGTGCGGCAATTTACACAAAAGTATCATGCATACAAAAACATAGACACTGCATCATCTTAGGCAGATAGTTTCATTATTTTTTTAAAATGTAAATAAATATGTATATGTATATACACATACACACATATTTACTTGCATAAACTCACACAGTCAACACATACTGTATGCTTGGGGGGTAATTAGTAGCCCAAGTCACTGTGATGAGTACAAGGAAGTTGCTATCAGGGTCACAGATGCTCACTCTCGCCTTGAAAGCAGCACAAGGAGATAGCAGAAATGCTTTGAGTACAAACTGAATTTATTACCAGGGAGACCAAAAGTAAAACACAACACACCACAAATTCCTCTCTTTTCAGAAGCCCTGCAGCTCATTCAGCTAAATTGATGTGTCCTTGTGCGACTCCCACCGCATTGCATTTAACAGAGGGATAGCTGTGCTGCCTAATGATTCTGCAGTCTTTACGAAATGGCAAAAGAGCAGATCCTACCTAGTAAGATCCTTGAACCCCCTTGGCCAAATTAAATATTAAAAGCAGAGGTGTTTGTTTTTAAAGAGGTGTACAACACAGTATTTCACTAGAAGGGGATCGAATAGATGGAACATATGCAGAGATTTACAAAAGAGACAATACGTTACTGGGAATTAAAATACAAGAAGTGCAACCAAACACAATATCAGACAATAGGTAAGGAAATCCCTGTCCCGGAGAGCTTACAGTCTAACCAGGTAATTCAATATACTCCAAGGCGGATGGATGATTGTACCGTTATCAACCAAAAACTCACATTGAATCTGGTCTGAAGTGGTATTTCACGATGCTTACAGAGTCAGCAGGTGAAAGAATAAGTGCAGTAGATGGCAGTGCTTCCCCATGATGGTTAGTAATTGCTGTGTGGGGCAGGAGAGATGATTCTAGGGTATTGAACTACTTCATTCCAAAGGTGTGTTTTTAAGTTTTGACTTCAAGGTGGGGAGCTTATATGGAGCGTGGGGGAGTTTCACAGGTAAGGGGCAATGAGGGGGGAAAGGGATTAAAAGGTAAGAGAGAACAGTAGAGGTGGGAGGAGTGGAAAGAAACAATTACGAGTATAGAGAGCAGGAGACAAGCAGGGAGAACTCAAGAAATCAGAGAGAAATCAAAACCAGTATGTAGGAGCAGTCTCTCGGAGCAGACTTGTACAGTAGCTACGAAAGAGAAGTTGATGGGAAGCCGGGAGAGGAATTTAACAGGAAGTTGAGCTGACACTAAGTGAAATGATTCTGACTGCAGAGTTTAGGATAGATTGCAAAGGAGAACGTTGTGATGGCAGCGAGGCCTTTTAGGAGTGCGTTACAGTGATCCAGAATGGGGGAGGATTAGGGTGTAGCAGTACAGTTACAAATGAAAGGGCAGATTTTGGCATTGTTGCGCTGGAACGATACATTTCAACAAGAGGATGAATGTGGTAGGAGAAGGAGAGGGAAGGGTCATATGTCACACTTAGGAAACATGCTTTGATAACAGGATGGATGGTGGTTCCCTTGATTGTGATGGAAAAAAGGGGATGTTGGGCAATTTTTGGATAAAATACGAGGATCTCAGTTTTAGACATGAGGTGGCGACGCACCGTCCATGAGGATATCACCAACAATCAGTGACTTTGCGCTGGATTACAGGTGTGAGGTTAGAGGTGGATAAATGTAGTGCATCTGTGTATCATCTGCATACAGGAGATACCTAAAGCCAAAGGAGTTTATGCGGTCACCAGATTCAATAAGTGATAGTGTGTAGAGTAAGAAATGGATAGACCCCTGAACAGAGCCCCTTGGTACGCCAAGCTGCTTACCATGCTGCTGAAGAGTTCTTCTGCATTCAAATGAATGGGGCTAAAATCTTCTCTAGCATAGAGCATCACCGACTCTTTAATAAGTGACTAGGAGATTGTTCTATTAACCCCTCTGCTGAACACAGAAACATATTGCCCAGATAAGGGTCTCCCTCTGCTCATCCCTTTTTAGTGCCATTAACCTACTGTATATGTCACAGAGATCCATTGTGTATCGTCGTAAAGTACCATAATGCAAACTCTAAAAGAGGTGTATGTACTAGTACTGTAAATATCTGTATATTTATTTTCAGATGGCAAGGCCAGCGTACCCCATGTTACACATGGTAGAGATAGATATAAAAGTTTAATTTGTATTTATTGTATAGTACCTAGTGTACAGGAACCATTGTCCAAAATTACAATGACTTGGGAAATTTGACATTTGACCAGTGGGTGATAGAGATATAGAGATATACAGATATAGAGATATAGAGATATATATTAGTATGTGTGAGTGTATACATATACAGTTACGTCCGTAAATAATTGGACACTGATACAAGTTTTGTTATTTTGGCTGTTTACAAAAATAAATTCAAGTTACAGTTAAATAATGAATATGGGCTTAAAGTGCAGTCCATCAGCTTTAATTTGAGGGTATTCACATCCAAATTGGAGGAAGGGTTTAGGAATTACATCTCTTTAATATGTAGCCCCCTCTTTTTCAAGGGACCAAAAGTAATTGGACAATTGACTCAAAAGCTGTTTCATGAACAGGTGTGGGCTATTCCTTCGTTATTGCATCATCCACGTCTACCATAAAGAGAAGACTTCACGAGAGCAAATACAGAAGGTTCATCACAAGGTGCAAACCATTCATTAGCCTCAAGAATAGAAAGGCCAGATTAGACTTTGCCAAACAATATCTAAAAAAGCCAGCCCACTTCTGGAACAGCATTCTTTGGACAGATGAAACTAAGATCAACCTGTACCAGAATGATGGGAAGAAAAAAGCATGAAGAGGGCTTGAAACGGCTCATTATCCGAAGCAAACCACAACTGTAAAACACGTTGGAGGCAGTGTGATGGCATGGGCATGCATGGCTTCCAATGGCACTGGGTCACTAGTGTTTATTGATGATGTGACAGAAGACAGAAGCAGCCGGATGAATTCTGAAGTGTATAGGGATATATTGTCTGCTCAGATTCAGCCAAATTCAGCGAAGTTGATTGGACAATGACCCAAGACATACTGCAAAAGCAACCCAGGAATATTTTAAGGCAAAGAAGTGGAATATTCTGCAATGGCCGAGTCAATCACCTGATCTCAACGCGATCGAGCATGCATTTCACTTGCTGAAGACAAAACTGAAGGCAGAAATATCCACGAACAAACAACAACTGAAGAAAGCTGCAGTACAGGCCTGGCAAAGCATCATAAAGGAGGAAACCCAGCGTTTGGGGATGTCCATGCTTCCAGACTTCAAGCAGTCATTGCCTGCAAAGGATTCTCGACAAAGAATTCAAAATGAACATTTTATTTATGATTGTGTTAATTTGTCCAATTACAATTGAGCCCCTGAAATAAGGGGACTGTGTATGAAAATGGTTGCAATTCCTAAACGTTTTATATGATATTTTTGTTCAACCCCTTGAATTAAAGCTGAAAGTCTGCACTTCTATTGTATCTCGGTTGTTTCATTACAAATCAATTGTGGCGGCGTACAGAACCAAAATTATGAAAATTGTGTCAGTGTCCAATTATTTCCGGACCTAACTGTACAAGCATGTCTCTATGCTTTAAAAGGTTTACTCTTCAAAACAGATGCCAAGACAGATTCATTTTTAAATAAATAATATTTTCTTTAAAAAGAATATGTAGATTTTTTTTATTTAAAAATAAATAAAGAATAGTGTATCATCTTACATCAAACAGTGGTTGTGGTGAGAGAGGACAAGCCTGTGTGACTTTTTTGGATTGTAATGCCCCCTCCCATTAATGTCATGCACCATTCTCCCCGAGGAATATCTTGTCCCCTGCTTCCTCTCACTGTTATTTTGCTCTTGAGAAACTAAGATTAAAGCCCAGCAGGAGATACCATTTAACAACCAGCAAACATGTTTGTTTATTACTAATGATATTTGCATAATTAATCTGTCAACATTATGATACATAAATATTAATAATAGATTCCTGAAGTTCACTCGTTAGTGAAGCACCGAGCTGGGTTTCTGTTGCCATCCAGTTATCTGTTGACTTTATGATGTTGCTCATGGTCAGGGTGTCTCCCCAACCCCTTCAATAATCTATTTGCAGCAGGGAGGGCCAGAAAGTCATTACAAGGCAGCATAATGTGTTACAAACTCATCTGTCAATACAAAAAGCCTATGGCATTAGCTACAGTGTGTGTAGTACTTCTACCAACCATAGATTAAGTCTATAAAACATACACATGCCATTCGTTCATTGCACCTACAGTAGGTGGAACTGTCCTTGAACATATGACAGAAATGTTCAGCCAGAGAGGCTATGTGCTCTTAAGGTGGTTTGGAGTAGATTTGCATAAATTACCATGATTATGAAATAGCACGAGTTTAATGATGGAGGTGTCAAAGAATTGTGAGCAGGGGATGCTAATTAGTGATGGTAAGGTAAGCAAATCAGAGGTAAGAGCTGGATACATATATTATTGACGATTTGGTCTGAAACCACCTATATATGTGTGTGGGAAGGCACTGCTTGTGTTGAATCCTTCCTCTGACAGTTTGGCCAATAAATGTATGTGTAAATTAGGAAGGACCTTGACAATGCTATTTCATTTCTAAGTATGAATGGCCACGTGTGAAGTTAATGTATGTGTAGGTTAGGGAAGGCACCATGAATGTTGTACACGTTCCAACTATAGATGGAGAGTTTGGAAAGTCAAAGTGCAGTGTAGGTTAGAGAAAGCTATGTAAAGATAAATAGACATGCAGCACACACTCTCATAGGTAAGTTTGCAAACCAGCCCTTACCGGCATGATATGGTTTATTCTTGCATAGCAGTTACACAATGTTTTTCAGAGGGACTGACAGATTTAGGGAAGGCTTGCAGTACCTCTTTACAAACTGTATGAATAAAATAAAATAAAAAAAAATAAAAAAGAGGGTTTGACAAAGGACTCGGGGTCATCCCTTAAGGTTGGGGGAAAGGACATTTCACCAGCAACAAAGGAAAGTGTTCTTTGCAGTAAGGGCAGTTACAATGTGGAATTCATTACCCATGGTTACTGTGATACAATAGATTTGTTCAAAAAAAGTTGGACATCTTTTTAGAAAAACTAACGGGATGTGAGTGTGAAGAGCACACAAATAGATCCCCAATGGGGCGCACCGCAGACCTGAGTGGTATTATATCATGGTCCTTGAGTGCGCAAACATACAACATATAAAAAGTTTATTAGGACATAATAGACTAAATCACTACATAAATAACTTTAAAACCATCTTTTTAAAAAAGGAAGGGTGTACAGGAATACAGCAGGGCCTATCTTCTCGGCACTCCGCTTTTCGGCGATCCGCCGATACGGCGGCACCAAGAGGGGGGTCGCCATGTTGAATCCTAGATCACACATGTGCAGAACGGCACGCATGCGCATAACGGGCGGTTGCACGCGCAGACCAGGTCGTGCATGCACAGAACGGCAAAAATGCTGGTTTGCGCATGTGCAGAACTGAAAATCGCCGGATCCGCTTTCCGGCGATTTTCACTATACGTCGGGCCCCTGGAACGGAACCCGCCGTATACCCGGGGCCCTGCTGTATACCTAATAAGTGAACATGGGAAGGATGTTGATCCAGGGAGTAATCCGATTGCCAATTCTTGGAGTCAGGAAGGAGTTTATATTTCTCCTTATGAGATCTCATTGGATGATATGACCCTGGGGTTTTTTGTTTGCCTTCCTCTGGATCACTATTCTGTAAATACAAATATAGGATAAAGTTTCTGTCATCTAAATTTATCATAGGTTGAACTTGATGGACATATGTCTTTTTTCAACCTCATCTACTATGTAACAAGTAGATGTGTGGGTTTGGAAAGCCCTGACTAACTTGTCCTGTGTATAAATGAAGCGCAAATCCTATGATATTTGTAACTATCCTTCATGCAGAAAGGTTTTTAGGGTCTACAATTGCTAAAGTACTAAACACTGCAAACTACAAAATGCAAATGTTATTGGTAGAGGATATAATATGCTGCGGAGTGCTTTCTATTTATTGCAACTCCAATACATGTTCTTAAATGGGAACTGAACCTTGAATTGCTGGGGGGGTTGGGGGGATTTGACATGACCTCTTTCAGTGCTAAGGGGGCTCGCAAAAGCATTCCAAGCCCCCTTGACACTGAAGGAATGCACTGTAAGTCTCTCTGGCACTGAAGAAGTTAAATCTACCTGGGGTGGCGAGAGCTATCTTTAGAACAAAGAGCACACAGAATATTGGCTGGGAACGGACTCCTTTTTTCCCTTTGCTATTTGAATTGCACATTCAATATCAGAATACCGTGTGATTGCACATGAGGGTAATTGAGCAAATGACACCAATTATATGGAGCACTGACAAAAAAAATTCAACAACCTAACATTGGAAAATAAATGCACATCACGGCCAAGAGCACCTCTTCCCTGCCAGGAAGGCTTAGCAAAGCAAAGGCTTCCGTAGAAACAGAGGATGCAAGTACCGGTTTCTATTTAGGGGACACCAGCACAGGAAGGAGAACATGCTGTAGTGCAGGGGGGCTCAACGGCAGTCCTCAAGATCCTCCCCCAACGGGTCAGGTTTGTCAGGATATCTCTGCGTCAGCATAGGGGGCCCAGTCTGTGACTGAGAACCTGGGGTCTCAACTCCAGCCCTCAAGATTCTCCCCCCAACAGCTCAGGATATCTCTGTGACTGAGCCACCTGTGCTCTAGCTGGGATATCCTTAAAACCTGACCCGTGGGGGGGGGGAAAGGGAGGGGGGTCTTGGGGACTGCAGTTGAGCACCCCCAGGTTCTCAGTCAGAGAGATACCGTGACCTGTTGGGGGGGGATCTTGAGGACTGCAGTTGAGCACCCCCAGGTTCTCAGTCAGAGAGATATCCTGACCTGTTGGGGGGGGGGGGATTTTGAGGACAGGAGTTGAGCACTCCCAGGTCCTCAGTCAGGGAGATATCCTGACCTGTTGGGGGGGAGAGGGGGATCTTGAGGACAGGAGTTGAGCACCCCCAGGTTATCAGTCAGAGGGATATCCTGACCTGATGGGGGGGGGGGGATCTTGAGGACTGCAGTTAAGCACCCACAGGTTCATCGGTCAGAGAGATATCCTGACCTGTTGGGGGGGGGGGGGGGGATCTTGAGAACTGCAGTTGAGCACCCCCAGATTCTCAGTCAGAGAGATATCCTGACCTGTTGGGGGGGGGGGGATTTTGAGGACAGGAGTTGAGCACCCCCAGGTCCTCAGTCAGGGAGATATCCTGACCTGTTGGGGGGGAGAGGGGGATCTTGAGGACAGGAGTTGAGCACCCCCAGGTTCTCAGTCAGAGAGATATCCTGACCTGTTGGGGGGGGGGGGGGGATCTTGAGGACAGGAGTTGAGCACCCCCAGGTTCTCAGTCAGAGAGATATCCTGACCTGTTGGGGGGGGGATCTTGAGGACTGCAGTTGAGCACCCCCAGGTCCTCAGTCAAGGAGATATCCTGACCTGTTGGGAGGCGAATCATGAGGGCAGGAGTTGAGCCCCATTGCTGTGGTGTATGGTAATGCTTTATATGGCCTGGGTAGTGGAGCTCTAAAGCATATAGCTGGAGCCTGATAACAAAGGGTCTGGCCCAACAGCCCACATTGAAAGGAGCAAAGAGCTCTTGTGTTCGATATTACTGAAGTTTAGGAGATGTTGAAGTTGTACCTCAGATGTACCAAACAAAAACATCAATGGTATGCATTTGGGGTTACTTTGAACCCCAAATGTAACTTTTTTGGGTGGTCGCATTACAATTGCGCCAGCTTCATTGAATTAGAACCTAAGGGGGTTTATTATTTATGTCTGATAGTGCCAATTGGGCACTACCTAAAGGAAACTCCTTATTCAAGGCAATGGGAGTTTCAGTGCGGTCATACCCAATTGGCACTCTTGTACGTTAATGAATAGCACACAAAGCCATCAATTTAGTATCCTGTGAAGCGGCTTCTGTGTCAGAGAAGCCCTAAATTGCATTAAAATGAATGGAAATCAGAGCCTGACAGAGAGAAGCAGTTTGACATAATAAATATCGACTTGAAGTGGGGTTATTCATTAAAGCACAAGAGAGCCACTCTGACAATGTCACACGGAAACTCCTATTGGCTTGAATGGGAGATTCCATGTGGTACTGTATACTATATCACAACCTAATCAATAACCCCCCAATGGTGTCTATTCAAAATGTGGTGAAGCCGTTTTCCAGATGCTGGAGAAGACTTTGGTCCTCTTACTTCGAATGAAGTCGAAGTCTTCTCCAGCATGGAGACGATAGCTGCACAGGATATTGGATAGGGGCCTCGAGTTTTAGGAACTCCAACAGTAAACAGATAGATAGATAGATATACGGTAACAAGTATACACTGCACTGTTTAATTTTCACAATTGGTGGACTCATGGGAAACATAAGAGAGAAATGCATTCATTTGTGACACTTATTTAGACACACATTCAATGCCACTTCAGAGGTTAGGGTATCTGCTTGCACTATATTTTGTTATGGTATAAAATTACTGCCATTTCTCTTCCATGCATGATATTTTTGCTGTCTACTAATTAAATATCGTATCTGAATTATAAGATAAATGACAACAGTGCTATGGCTTTGTTTATCTAAAAACATATTGGGGGGGGGGGGATGGCATGTCTAGTTACAAGATAGTTGATGCAATCCTCCAATGGGGATGGTGAGGCAAATTAAGGAAGACAATTCTAGGACAGGCTGTATGTGAAATGATTCCAAATTCCTACTAAACGTCTAACCAGACCTCGAGCTTCACAGCTGTTTTTTCATGATGTTTCCCTGAAAGAGAGACATTTTGATGTTGCATTAATGTTTTTCTGCATATGCTCAGCAACACTCGTGTCAGAGAGCTAATGCGTGGGTGTTTAGGGGAGGAGTTACTGCGTTTGATATGATAATGAAATCATCCATGTTTGCACCTCTAATCAATACGGTTTCGCTTTTACTGTGTAACTGTGTTCTCACTTGGCAATACCATATGTTCCTAAGAATTCGGTAACCACTATAAGAAATATAATTAAAAATACAGTGTGTAATCTTCCATATGACACAGATGTAAACAGACACTTGAAAATGTTTTGCACATTTATTGGCAACTTGATTCCTGGCACCAGTGTCTCCACCTGTTTCTTACGAATGTCTCCCAATAAGAATTGAACTCTACTATTTACACTTGTTCTCGTGCTAAACAATTCCATACATCATATATTTCACAAAGGTTCATTTCAATCAACACACCTGAATGCACCTTCACTAAATTGTGTGGCCCCTTGGAGAGAGTGTAGCCACACACAGAAGCAATTATAACTTTACGAAAGCTGATAATATGCTGAACTCAAAGATGCTTGGAGAGGGTTAAAAACGGGATAATCTATGAGAGCAAAATGGTCCTTTTCAGACATTATCATATATTGGGGCTTCTTAATGTAAACCCAGACAGAGCAGTTTGTCTCACCTTTTCTTTTATTTTTAATTGACGTCTTTGGGGTAGGGGTTTTCCTATGCTTACTGTGAGTACGCATGAGACGTGTAAAGACTGTCTCAAATCAAGGCAAACTTTTGTCTTAGGCTACGGCCCAGCTGGCGCTGACCCCGCTCCGCTTGCCGCTTTTACTCACATAAATCTATATGTGTAAGTCCCCGCTCACATGGTGCGGGCACACTCACCAAAGCTTGGCGCTTGAGTAAACACATATTTTTTTTACTTTCAAGCGCGCTCAACTTACCCGCAACGCCCCCACCCCGTGCGCGCTTGCAAAATAGCCTGGACACCTAGCGCTCATGCGTGGAGAGCTGGTGACGTCACCGCTCTCAAGCATGAGCACGGTCAGCACTAGTGAGGCCTGGGACATGGTGCAGGGAGGAGCGCTGGGCAGCGCTGACGCTCATGCTCTCCTGCTCAAGCAAGCGATTTTTCTTGTCCCTGCATAAGCACCAGCGAGCGCGCTTGTGTGCCAGGTGGGAGGCGGGCCTGGAGGCGGAGTGGGAGGCGTGGGCTAGCACGCCACGTCTTGGCGCCGACGTCACAGACTGCCATTGGCTTCTGCAGTCACGTGACCGGCCCTCCGCGGGAAAACTAAAATTGTCTTGTCGGCTGAAGTTCCACACGCCTCCGCACTTTTGCGGAAGCGCCGTCTAAAGCCGCGCTGATAGGGATAATGTTTCCCCTCAGCGCGGCTCAGCGCGCTTCAGCATGGTCTTTTTGACCTTAACTACTAAGGGAGTGTTCAATAAGCTACAAAAACATTCTCCATTGATTTGAATGGGAAACTTGGCTTGGCCTCTGTGGCACATATTGAATAAGCAACTTGGTTGCTAAACAGGCCGATAATGCTCTCTCCGTGTCCTAATAGTAAATACAAGTGAAAAGTCTAGAGAGCACGCAGTTTCTATAACACTTGTTCTGATGAGAACGCTAGAGATATTAGCTCGGGTGGCACAAGGTTATTATTGCACACACTGGCGCATTATGGTGGCATATTTTGCATTCTCATTGCCTGTGGAAAATCTGTGATTCTGCATTACAAGGCGATATGCGGCGTTATCGCATGGGCAATAACCTTGGCTACATCTGTAATTGAGAAATGAATGCACCTGAAACTATCTATATATATATTTCTCAAACCGTTGTATGCCTGTCTGTCTGTCCAGTGTCTCCCTGTCCCTAGGGGCAATCACATTGGACCTTTGGCCCGTCACTCCGCCTCAGGCCAATGAGATGGCTCCCTTGGCCTGCCCGCCCCCGCACACCTCTCATTGGCCTGAGGCGGAGTGACAGGCCAAAGGGGACACACACACACACTCTCTCTCCCTCCCTCTGTACCCCCCCCCCCATCACGTGTGCCGCCCTGCACCAACTCCCGGACGGAGGGGAGGCGCGGCCCTCCTGCCACAGCTGCCAACTTCAAGCTCCTCCCCCCTCACTCTCAACCGGCTCCCGGACGGAGGGGAAGCGTGGCACGGCCCTCCTAACCCAGCCGCCAACGCACACTTACCTCCCCGGCGCTCCCTTACCTCCCCGGCGCTCCCTTACTTCCCCGGCGCTACCTCCCCGGCCGCTGGGGGGCCAAGCAGCCTCCTCGGATCTGCGCCAGTCCCACTCTCCACCACCTCTTACTCCCGTCGTGTGTGTGTGTGTGTAGAGAGGGACATTTTACTCCTGCCAACAATTTGTGCCTCACTTTCACCCCTACCCCTGCCCTTCACCCCCCCTACCCCTGCCCTTCACCCCCCCTACCCCTGCCCTTCACCCCCCCTACCCCTGCCCTTCACCCCCCCCTACCCCTGCCCTTCACCCCCCTACCCCTGCCCTTCACCCCCCCTACCCTTCACCCCCCTTCCTACCCCTGCCCTTCACCCCCCCCACCCCTGCCCTTCACCCCCCCTACCCCTGCCCTTCACCCCCCTACCCTTCACCCCCCCTACCCCTCCCCTTCACCCCCCCCACGCCTGCCCTTCACCTACCCCTGCCCCCCCTACCCCTGCCCTTCACCCCCGCCCCCTACCCCTGCCCTTCACCCCCCACCCCTTACCCCTGCCCTTCACACCCCACCCCCTACTCCTCCCCTTCACTCCCTACCCCTGCCCATCACCCCCTGCCCTTCGCCCCCACCCCCTACCCCTGCCCTTTGCCCCCCACCCCCTACCCTTCGCCCCCACACCCTGCCCTTCGCCCCCCACCCCCTGCCCCCCACCCCCTGCCCTTTGCCCCCAATCCCCTACCCTTCGGCCCCCTGCCCTTCGCCCCACTCCCCTTCGCCCCCCACCCCCTCCCCGCCCTTCACCCCCCTCCCCGCCCTTCACCCCCCGCACCCATCCCGCCCTTCACGCACCCCCCCTTCCCACCCCGCCCTTCACGCACCCCGCCCCTGCAATCCCGGGCAACACCGGGTATATCAGCTAGTTTACTATAAATCTGAAAGAAAAAAAAAATATCAGAGGATTGTGCAATAAAACGTTACGTGTCAGGAGCGGCCAACTCCAGTCCTCAAGGGCCACCAGCAGGAGATTTCTCTACGTCGGCCACCTGTGAGGAAGTAGAGATATCTTTAACCTGACCTGTTGGTGGCCCTTGAGGACTGGAGTTGCCCGCTCCTGTTATGGGTCCATAAAGTCTGCTAAAATATGTGCACTGGTAAGTGGCCCTGCTGCTTTAGAAGTGAGAGATAAGCGGTGAGACGCTTTCGGTTACACTCCGTGCCCCACACACTGCATATTCACACATGCACTCTCTCCTGCCTCGCTTTCTCTGCTATTCCCGCTCGCTTGATGCTATTTCTGGCACAATAATGCAGCTTTTCCAAGCTAAACTGGCTGATTACCTTCCGCTCAGATAGGCAGATCAGAGTCAAGCAGAGTGCAGTGTGGGAGAGAGGAAGGGTACAGGTCTTTGCTGCGCCTTTCCAGTTCCTGGAGACACCCAATGTTCCCTCCCCCCAGGTCAGCTGAGACAGGGCAGGGGATGTTAATGAATGGTAACGGGTTTGACATGCAATTAATGAAAGTGGGAAGGTGGCTTATGAAGCCCATTCCCTTATACGATGAAAGAGGACACCTCTGTAATTACTTAACTAGTGTCTGAAGTGAAATGAGTAATAACAGCTCTGTCCCGTCCTAATGGCTTCTAATACGAGACCACTTGTGTGATGACCCCGATGTGCAGGGGACACCTGAGAATCAAGAGCAGGCTCAGACAGCACAGTTCTCCTTCCAAACTCATTATCATTCTGCCTACATGAATGAACAGACGTTCGGCAGTTATGTATCATGTACACTGCATTAAAGGGGCAGTCCCTCCTAGGAACATAGGGGCTTATTCACTAAACCTCGATAAAATCCGTGCATTGCCAAGCAACTTTGCATTGTTTTACCGCACACTAAACGCGTGCCAAAACGGTATTCAATAAGAAAAAACACAATTTTTTTAACGTGCGGTCAAAAAATGCAAGAGGGTACTACTTGTTTTTTTGTCTAAGTCCTATCGCACTGAATCTGTTTGTTTAACCTGCCGCCTGGAAAAGCTGCACGGAGACGCTGCGTCTCCATGCACGGCTCTTACAGGCGATCGTGCAGTTTAAATATTAATTTAAATACTAGTGTAGGGGGGCAGGGGGTCTCCTGACCTGAACTGCATTGATTTCAGCCTTGGAGGCCTCGTACTTTCTGAGATACAGGCCCCGTTATGTGGTGCTGGTATACGGGTATAAGCTCACTGCTTAGTGAATAGTAGTTTCTGCTAAAAAAATGCGATTTTGGGCATTTTTTGGTTTATCGTACGGCTTGTTTTTGCCAGAGTGTTATAGTACTATAAGAAGCTGTTTCAGTGCGATATTGCCCTGTTATCTGAGCTTTGTGAATAGCAACACAGGCAATATCGCACTATAAGGACATTTATAGTGCTGTAAGTCACTTATCGAAGTTTAGTGAATAAGCCCCAGTCTGTACAATTGGCACTGACATATTGAAGGGGTAACATCTGGGTAATTGCATGTTTTACCAAAATCCGACACCTAAGTATTTTTGAATATTTTTAAGTACAGCTCAACCCCCTTATAACGCTGTGCTTGGGGTCCAAAGAACCACATCACGTTATAAGTGGATCGCATTAGAAATAATGTACAATTGTACGCATTGTACAATAAAGTATTTAAGACACCAATAACCGTGTTGTAAAGTATTCATAAATACGAAAATTGGGAGCCACGCTTGCATCGCGCTATAAGCGGATTTGCGTTGTAACGGATCGCGCTATAACGGGCTTGAGCTGTAATTCTGTAAACATAATGAGTTGAGATTTAGGATGGAATTGATTTCCCCTGGCTTCTCTCTTTTGTCTGATGTGACCTTGTGTTCCACAAACTTTTGTTCAGCCAGGACCCCCTGTCTCTCCTTCCCCATACTGTACCTTTACCGAATCTCATATAGGACAGGGTGGGGGTAAGGTAAAATCACTTCACAAACACTCCCCCAGTCACTGCCGCCTAAGAAATACAATTTGTCATTCATTTCCAGTCAAACAAAATAATCCAAATATTTGTTTCTAGCATGGTTAGATTAATTTAAGAAAGCCCATTAGATTATGAAACTGATTTTTTTTTGTTGTTGTTTTGGTATGGCTATGTGAATAAAATCCCCCAAAGTCCCTCAGCTAATTAACCCTTTTGCAACACATTGCAAAGAAATGCAGGTCCAAATCTGTTACAGATATAGCTTGGGTTATTCGAAATGGAAACATTCTTCCCCTAGCTGGGGGCAGAACATCCTGTTCCCGATTGCCCAGCCGCCCAGGCTCCCTCTCCCCCCTCCCCCCCTCATCTATACAGGAACATGGACCTTTATCAAGACTTGGATAAAATGACTTTGTATATCTATTCTAACCTGAACTGAGACTGTGCAGCCCTAGGGCCTCATGCAGTAAGCCCCGATAAGGCTTTTTCGGCATTTTATAGCCGTTTTTTGCCCTCCTGATTCAGTAAGCCCCGATAAGTGGGAATTATCGGCAACTTTTCTTCCGGAAAAAAATTTTTTCGCCACCCGGCTGCCGATAAGCCACTTATCGGGACTTTTTTTTCCCGCCTGAATTCAGTAAGCCCCGCTCAGCTTTTCGGTGCTGATCGGCAGGCCAGATTGGAGATTTTATGGCCAATCCAGCCCGCCAACTAAAGTTGGCAACTTGCTGAAGGAGAAGCATCGGCAAGGGCGACACTTAGGAAAAATCAGCCCTTTTTCCTGCCTGTGATTGATGCCGGGGGTCTCCGGAGCTGATACCCGCACCGGAGCCCCCCGGCATGCATCCGAGGCAGGAAAAAGGCATTTAAAAGCCACTTCATTACCTTAGCGGCTAACCGCTAAGGCAATGAAGGGGTTAACCCACCGTGCCAGCGTTATTGTGGGTAGCGGGGATTGGTGAGGGGGGTATTTGGCCCTGGGTGTGAGTTTAGGACTTGCGGGGGGGATGCGGGGGCACTTAACCCCTTCACGACCGTAGCGGTTAATACCGCTACGGTCCTGAAGGGGTTAAGGCCTCCCGCTACCCACCCGCAAGCCCTAAACAACCACCGTTGGGGCTAATGCCCCCTTCACACACCCCCACTACCCACAATAATAAAAAAACACACCCCAGCCCCACAATAACGAAATAAATAAATAATTAAATAATTATATATATATATATATATATATATATATATATATATATATATATATATATATACCCAACAACACCTATACCCCCCTAACATACAGTATAGTAATGGGCAGAATGACTATTATCCACAAAAGGATAATAGTGCAGTTGTCCATTTACAATACATACACAACAATAAAGACTTTAAATACATATAGCACTCACCCATGTCCCACTGCCACGATGAAGGCCATCCTCATCTTCATCCTGCCCATGCCCCATCCGCTTCTGCAAAACAAACACAAGAATTACAACATCCAAATTAATGTCCCCTAACCCCTTAATCACCATAGCGGTTATTAACCGCTACAGTTATTAAGGGGTTAAGCCACCATCACCCACATACCCTCCCCCACAAAGCCCCCCAACCACCCTCACCCAATACCCACAGGGGAGTCCTACCAAATACCCTTGGGCCTAATACCCCCTCCCCCAGCACATACAGTACAATTATGTGCCAAATAACTATTATCCACATAGGGATAATACATTATTTGGCCATTATTAAACACATTCAATACCGTTAAAATGTAAAGAAAATTGTACTAACCTCATCAATAAGAAGTCTCCGTCGCCAGCATCATCCTTGGGGTCCGTTGCCAACATTATAAATAGCCACAACATTTGAATATCATTAACATAACACTGAACCCCTTAATCACCTTATCGGGTACTAACCTGAAAGGTAATTAAGGGGTGAAGCCATCCTGCAATGCCTACAACAGTTATGCATAACATCCTCAGTGAAATAAAAACCAATTGCCTAACCAAATTCCATTTAATCATTCAATCTGTAGGCTCACATGCCTCATAAAACATTGCATTTACAGTGTATACATGTAGCATAACATGTAAACTGCATGTACACGCTGCAAATCAATGTTAACAATACAATAATCCCACTCAAATCGCCATACATCACAAGAAGTATATTATTTAATCCAATAAACTCACCATCAATGAATTACCACACATCACTTACATCCCTAAACAATTAAAATACCATCCATACCAATTACACAATGAACTAAAGCTATCCTAACAGAGAACAACTTCAAAACATAGTCAAAAGTACACCAACAATTACAATATACTAAAGCAAGGCTTTCCATATCCTACTGTACGGCCTGGAAGCCCAAAACTTACATCTGTCTAAAAATAAAATACATTTAGCACACATTAATGCATAGCCACAATGATTAACAATACAGAATTAGAAGCTTTAACAACACTATCATTTCTTACCCTGTATATATATCTGTACACATACTGTACATACAGACATACATACAGTGGGAAGAAATGATATGCATTATAAAAAATGAAAACATGAAAAAGCAACAAAAAAAACAGTTACATTAAGAACATTTCTTTATTTAACTTACCATTACTTGCCCCCACCGACTCCCGTTGATCAGCTTACTCACGTACCAATCCACGACACCATCCACGACACAATCCAGGAACAAATCCACGAACCAAACCAGGAACCAATCCAAGAACAAGTGCAGGAACCAATCCAAGAACAAGTGCAGGAACCAATCCAGGAAGCAAGCCACGAAGAAATCCAAGAAACAATCCACGACACGATCCAGGAACAGGAACCCATAAAAGAAAAAAACATAACAAATTAAACATTAAAATAATAAAACATGACAATCAAGGGTTGTACTAGTTTTATTCTTAGTGAATCTGTATTAAAATACCTTGTTCCGGGGTCTTCTTGACGTCCGGTGCCACGCCCTGGTCTTCAATCTTCAGGAGGAGGTCCGTCCTCCTCGGCATCTGCCTTCAAAATGAGACGACATAGGCTTTTAAAGGCCTATGACGTCACATTTGTCGTCATATGGTTCCCACGGCCCTGATTGGGCCGTGAAAACCATGTGTTTTGGCCGATGTAAAAAAATTGATGACGTCACTTAAAGGCAATGCCAGCACAGCCAATCAGAATGGCTTTGCTGCTATTGCCTTTAAGAAAACGTCATGAAATGACACATGGCCGGACTCACATGGTAAGCCAGCCAATCAGAGTAGGGATGGAGTTCCTACGCTCTGATTGGCTGGCTTACCATGTGAGTCCGGCCATGTGTCATTTCATGACGTTTTCTTAAAGGCAATAGCAGCAAAGCCATTCTGATTGGCTGTGCTGGCATTGCCTTTAAGTGACGTTATCAATTTTTTTACATCGGCCAAAACACATGGTTTTCACGGCCCAATCAGGGCCGTGGGAACCATATGACGACAAATGTGACGTCATAGGCCTTTAAAAGCCTATGTCGTCTCATTTTGAAGGCAGATGCCGAGGAGGACGGACCTCCTCCTGAAGATTGAAGACCAGGGCGTGGCACCGGACGTCAAGAAGACCCCGGAACAAGGTATTTTAATACAGATTCACTAAGAATAAAACTAGTACAACCCTTGATTGTCATGTTTTATTATTTTAATGTTTAATTTGTTATGTTTTTTTCTTTTATGGGTTCCTGTTCCTGGATCGTGTCGTGGATTGTTTCGTGGATTTCTTCGTGGCTTGCTTCCTGGATTGGTTCCTGCACTTGTTCTTGGATTGGTTCCTGCACTTGTTCTTGGATTGGTTCCTGGTTTGGTTCGTGGATTTGTTCCTGGATTGTGTCATGGATGGTGTCGTGGATGGTGTCGTGGATTGGTACGTGAGTAAGCTGATCAACGGGAGTCGGTGGGGGCAAGTAATGGTAAGTTAAATAAAGAAATGTTCTTAATGTAACTGTTTTTTTTGTTGCTTTTTCATGTTTTCATTTTTTATAATGCATATCATTTCTTCCCACTGTATGTATGTCTGTATGTATGTGTACAGATATATATACAGGGTAAGAAATGATAGTGTTGTTAAAGCTTCTAATTCTGTATTGTTAATCATTGTGGCTATGCATTGATGTGTGCTAAATGTATTTTATTTTTAGACAGATGTAAGTTTTGGGCTTCCAGGCCGTACAGTAGGATATGGAAAGCCTTGCTTTAGTATATTGTAATTGTTGGTGTACTTTTGACTATGTTTTGAAGTTGTTCTCTGTTAGGATAGCTTTAGTTCATTGTGTAATTGGTATGGATGGTATTTTAATTGTTTAGGGATGTAAGTGATGTGTGGTAATTCATTGATGGTGAGTTTATTGGATTAAATAATATACTTCTTGTGATGTATGGCGATTTGAGTGGGATTATTGTATTGTTAACATTGATTTGCAGCGTGTACATGCAGTTTACATGTTATGCTACATGTATACACTGTAAATGCAATGTTTTATGAGGCATGTGAGCCTACAGATTGAATGATTAAATGGAATTTGGTTAGGCAATTGGTTTTTATTTCACTGAGGATGTTATGCATAACTGTTGTAGGCATTGCAGGATGGCTTCACCCCTTAATTACCTTTCAGGTTAGTACCCGATAAGGTGATTAAGGGGTTCAGTGTTATGTTAATGATATTCAAATGTTGTGGCTATTTATAATGTTGGCAACGGACCCCAAGGATGATGCTGGCGACGGAGACTTCTTATTGATGAGGTTAGTACAATTTTCTTTACATTTTAACGGTATTGAATGTGTTTAATAATGGCCAAATAATGTATTATCCCTATGTGGATAATAGTTATTTGGCACATAATTGTACTGTATGTGCTGGGGGAGGGGGTATTAGGCCCAAGGGTATTTGGTAGGACTCCCCTGTGGGTATTGGGTGAGGGTGGTTGGGGGGCTTTGTGGGGGAGGGTATGTGGGTGATGGTGGCTTAACCCCTTAATAACTGTAGCGGTTAATAACCGCTATGGTGATTAAGGGGTTAGGGGACATTAATTTGGATGTTGTAATTCTTGTGTTTGTTTTGCAGAAGCGGATGGGGCATGGGCAGGATGAAGATGAGGATGGCCTTCATCGTGGCAGTGGGACATGGGTGAGTGCTATATGTATTTAAAGTCTTTATTGTTGTGTATGTATTGTAAATGGACAACTGCACTATTATCCATTTGTGGATAATAGTCATTCTGCCCATTACTATACTGTATGTTGTGTATTGCTGCTATGTTTATTGGGGGCATTTGTCCCCAATAAACATGCTACTATGCGTTAACCCCTTCATTGCCTTAGCGGCTATCCGCTATGGTAATGAAGCAGCATTAATGTATTTTAATAATATTGTGCGGAAGCAGGAGGCCCCCTGATCTGAAGCGCATATATTTGTGGCTCAGAGACCCCCTGCCTCCCGAGTTACAGGCCCCGGTTTGGGCCATCGGTTACAGTGTGGACGCCATGTTTATTGCGGGGACGCTATAAACATGGCGGCGACACTGCCACCCGATGACACATACCGGGGCCTGTAACTCGGGAAGCAGGGGGTCCCTGCTCCACAAAGCAATGCGGTTCAGCTCAGGGGACCCCCTGCTCACTGTACAGTATAATTAAAAAGACATTCATGCTGCTTCATTACCGTTGCACATAGCCGCCAAGGTAAGGAACGAGTCTTTATTGATGTGTGTGTGTTTTATTTATACTGTACATGTGCAGAGGGTCTCCGGAGCAGAACCGCGTTGGTTTGAGGTCCGGGGACCCCCTGCCCCCCGAGATACAGGCCCCTTTATGGGGTGCCGGTATCCCTCTGGTTTGTTTACAGGTCGCGGTCACGTGATCGGGACCTTTAAACGCCGAGGGATACCGGCACCTCATAAAGGGGCCTGTATCTCGGGGGGCAGGGGGTCCCCGGACCTCAAACCAACGCGGTTCAGCTCCGAAGACCCCCTGCACATGTACACTATGAGTAAAAGTTGTTTTTAAATACTTTTTTTGGTGCCGATGTTTGCGCTGAGAGAGCGGCTTGTCTCTCTCAGCTGCAAACATCTATCGACACCAAAGGCTTATCGGGGGCCTTATCGGGAGCCAGGCTGTATCGCCACAGGTCATCGGCAGCTTTGCTTTCGCAGTGCTTCGGCAGGGATCGGAAGGATTCGGCCCTTACTGAATACTGCGAGGGCAAATCGCCCAAAAAAAGCCTTTTCGCAATTCGTGCCGAAAATTTTGTATCGGGGCTTACTGCATGAGGCCCCTAGTGTCCAAGCTAAACTTTCTTCCTCCAAATGTTTCCCAAGAAACATTTCATATGAGAGAAAAATGCCAGTCCGTGTTCACACAAACCAACAACCAAAATACATCTAAGCAGATATCTCTGGGATGCTGCAGCATGAGGCCGCGCCCAGTATGATTGTGCGCACTTATGTAGCTGGGGCAATTCCTGGCCTGTAAAAAATTGCTGTTGCGCGCGGGGGGGGCACTATACATGTTCATATCGCCACCACGTGATTCATCGTGTAGCGCTCAGGGGCGTGCGTGCAATCATTTTGGGGGGCATGACATTGCAAGGAAAGAATGCACATAGCAAGCATGAAAAGGCTTCTTTAGAAGCGGTAAACACATTTGTAATGTAATTATTTGGCTTTAGGCCTTTATCATTTTGATCCCATCCTACATACAGCATCTTTCTATTTTGAAAAAATATTGCTACAAAATAAATGTATATGTGCCACTATTCTGAATATTCTAAGAAAAGCTTTCAGTCATCAGTGCGGTAGGAGGCAACAAGCTTTGAATTGGTCCTTATACGAAGGTATTGTATATTCAATTATATACAGGCATACCCCGCATTAACATACGCAATGGGACCGGAGCATGTATGTAAAGCGAAAATGTACTTAAAGTGAAGCACTACCTTTTTCCCACTTATCGATGCATGTACTGTACTGCAATCATCATATACGTGCATAACTGATGTAAATAACACATTTGTAACAGGCTCTATAGTCTCCCCACTTGCGCACAGCTTCGGTACAGGTAGGGAGCCGGTATTGCTGTTGAGGACGTGCTGACAGGCGCATGCGTGAGCTGCCGTTTGCCTATTGGGCGATATGTACTTACTCGCGAGTGTACTTAAAGTGAGTGTCCTTAAACCGGGGTATGCCTGTATGTTGTTCTGCGGTTCAAGGTCAGGCTTTGGGACATAAATTGAAATACTTAAATTTAAAGCATAAATGCGGCAGGCGTAAGCTTATAAGGGTTCATGTTAAAATGGATAAGTAGAAAAGTGTGACTCACGGTGCTCATTTGCATGTCATTACCCAGAATCCCTGGCTGCATTGGAAGCACTGTATGCTAAGCGATAATGGGGACAGACAGGGTTGCAGGCCTGTCTGAGACACGTGAATGTGCTCACAAGTGATACTTTTATTTGCTGGACATAAATTTGTAATGTTTTGAACATTCCTAACCTACTAAAGAGCCTATTGTTCCACAATATTACTTTCCATTAAATTAACTTAAGAGAGGCATTTTAAAAACAATTCCCTAACATCATTACCAAGCTGCTTTGCATGAATTTGTCGCCAACAGTAACACGGCACATGCATCACTTAGTGTCAACGTATCCAGCTACTGCACTTTTCGGATTTTACACTACCAACATTTTAGCATGACTTCCTACACATATGAGAATGTATTGATTTCTGTGTCCAATGCATTCATCTTATTATATATTTGTGAAAGCACTGTATGCCTGTCTGCATCTCCTGCGTCCCTAGGGGAAATCTCATTGGTCCCTTGGCCCGCCTGCCCCCGCACACCTCTCATTGGCCTGAGGCGGAGTGACGAGCCAAAGGAGAGACACACACACACACACACACACACACACACACACCCCTAGAGACGCTGACGAGACGCTCACCAGGACACCAAAAGTAAGTACAACCCCCCCCCCACTATCACCCCTTTGGCCCTCCTCAACGGCTAGCCACCCTTGACCACCCACCCTCCGCCCTTCCCGGCGCTGAACCACCCCCTATCACCACTACGGCCCCTTTGCTATGCTCTTACCCCACGCGGCACTTTCCGCCGTGTTCCCTCGAAAACGAGCAAGATCTCCTCCCCCCCAACACCCTCGATCAGCACACTTACCCTACACCGCCAACGCCGGACCTCAAACACGACGCTAACACCCCCCCCTCGCCACTCCGCACGCCGCCGCGGGCCAGACCAAGCAGCCGCTCACACCCTCAACCCCCTCGCGCCACTCCGCACCGGAAGTGCCGCACTGCTAGAGAGTGGCTGCGAGCGGGCTCTTGGGGGGAGAGCGAGCCGGGCAGTCGGAGGGAGGGGGTGCCGGGGGGGAGAGGGAGAGCTGGGGTGCCGGAAGGAGGGAGTGCCAGGGAGAACCGGGGGAAGAAAAGGGGAGGGGAAGCCTGGGAGAGCCAGGTTAAGATGCTGCTACCGGCGCCGTCCTCCCGCACACCGCTTCCTCCCTCACTGTCTCCTCCTCCCCCCCCCCCCCCGCGCCGCCGCCGTCGACCTCTGAAGGGGGGGATCACTACCTTCCCAGCTACCCCCCCAGTGAGCCACCGCTGCTGAGCTCTGAAGGGGGGTTTACAACTTGCCCGCCCCCCCCCCAGTGAGCCGCCACCCCCCCCAGTGAGCTGCCCCCCCCCAGTGAGCCGCCACCGCCACCTAGCTGTGAAGGGAGGGGGGGGAATCCCAACCCTAAAGTGACACGCCGTCGGCGAGCTCTGAAGGCGGGGTGGAACACAGCTGTGAAGGGGGGGACAGGACTGTGAACGGGGGGTGGAGGGGAACGGAGGGATGACGATGGAGCAGTGAAGGGGGGGGGAGAATGGAGCTGTGAACCGGGGGGGGAGGTGGGGGCCAGATTGCTGTGAATGGGGGAGAAACAGACAAGGGGGGAGAAAGGGGAAGGGGGAGAGAGAGATGGAAATGGGGAGAGAGGGAGGGGGGAATAGAGAGAGAGAGGGGGAGCGGAGATAGGGGGTGAGCGGAGACAGAGGGGGAGCTGGAAAATTAAATCCCGGGCAACGCCGGGTATATCAGCTAGTAGTCATTAAAAAAGAAATCTGTGGCGGCTGTTACAAGTTTCCGTAAGAAACTTGTATCAACTGTGATGTGAGTAATAGAGGGGGTCTACATGAGCAGAAGAAAGTCTAAAGCTCCTTTTCCTGGGTACAGCAGTGGAAGGGTTCACCTGTGTAGCCATGGCTAATTGGCTGCACCTGAGGTGGAGTCAGGCTCGCTCTCTGAGAGAGAGACCAGGGAAACCAGGCTGCAGGCTGGGAGGAAGCTGTTGCCAACACGGAGGAGAAGTGCATACAGGACTCCAGTGAACTGGGACTATTTTTGTAAGCTGGAGGCTTTATGCTGTGTGTCCCTTAGCTCCAAGGTAGTGGAGCTAAGGTGTTATATCCGTTAACCACTGGACTGGTGAATACTAACCAGCCTATAGGTTAGTTAGAAGAAGCAATGCAGGGGTAATCTGCCACCAGTGCTCAAGGGCTAAAGAGCGTAGGATGATCCTTAGTGATAATAACACACATGTAAGGCAATTGAATGAACAAACTTGCAGTTCTTAGCGGACGAATAAAGCAGGTTAGGGGGAGGGGTGACAGGGGGTGACATAAAGAATCGCCGACTGTCCTCAATGAGAACAGCCTGGCTGATTCTACGACACCCTCAGCCCACTCTGCCAATAAAGTACCTGCTGTCACGCTGCATCCAGTGTGTCCACGCTGAAGAGGAGATAAGACACCGGAAAAAGTGCCTGCAACTGTGTGTGAAATCCACGTTCCACCAGCTAGGGTATCCGGAACAGCAAACTGCGGTATAGGTTAGTTAGAGCTCCAGTGTTTGGTTTCTTCAATTAAGTGGCCAATGTCCTATTCCTGTCATCAAAGGACAGGTACCCTGCACAGTAACTTGAATAAACCTAATGAAACGCTACACATCTGGCGTTCACCAATTCCTTTACACCTGTGAGAGGGTCAGAGCACAGACCAGGAGGGCGTCTGGTCACACAACTAATAAACAAGCTTTTTACATAATAAACAAGCTTTTTACATTTGATACAAGCTCTCAGGGATACAATAGCTTTCTTACACACCCTCTCCATGCTGTGCTAAATGTCTGGTCCACTCAATATCAAAATGAACAGTTTAGGTTCTGCATAGATTGTCCGCAAAGCATTTTACAGTTCAATCCAGAACATCCTCTAATGTGCCAGAGTGTTCAATAGAAGTATTAAAGTACTGTCCTATTAGCTCGCATTCGAAGAGTAAAGTGTTCAGCACATGCATTTTATTCCTAAAACATTATTTTTTTTACAGAGAGCCTAATAAACTTGATGATTTTCCACACACTAACCTCCATACTAAAGCTGATTAGGTGGGAAGTGAGTGGAGTGTGTGAACCTGCGCATGCGTTACTAATTTTACCCAGAGAAGCTCCAAGCTGATATTTCACACTGCTGTGTCTCTATTATTCACTTTCCATCCTTATTCCTGTTATATCCCTTTCTCTTTGCCTTTATTAATCACTCCATCTTCAAACCCTCTGATTTCCTGTCTTTTCACTCCACCTTTGCCTGATCTTCAGTGTCTCCGCTCTGTAACTATATGGGGGGGAAACAGGACTCCGGTAAAAGGACAGACATGCCCTGCAGGGTGAAATAAATAATCCCGGATTGTATATTAATCTGCTGGTTTGGAGATAAGATTGTCTGTTTGGTTGCTGCACAATATGTACCTTTTTATTAATAGTCACTACTCAGGGATTTTATTATGTGCGGTGTTCATGCTGCGTAATCTTCACCTGTGCACAGTACAATGTAACTGATTGCATCCCACCTCATGTGATGCCTTCTTGCCGTTATGGTCACTTGGGGCACATTTGATTTGTTGAATATTTTGGTGTAATGGCAGCACATGCATATCAGAAGGAAACAGGATAACATACAAAAGAAAACACAGAAGGGGCTCAGTATGAATCAACCACTACAAAGATTATGTAGCATGTAGGGTTGCCAGGTGGCGTCTCCAAAAATACTTGACACAATGGTGAAAGGTGAGGCGGGCTCGACACACACCACTCTCCGCTCCATGTTGTTTCCTCCTCTCCTTTGCCCCACCTCCAGACTCCTGACACCCTGCTAATGCAGCCAGTCAGGGTGGAGGAACCTGCCCAGCCCCCTAGCAACAGCCCTGCTCTCTCCCTGCTCGGGGAAATTCTGCGGCCCTCCGAGCCGGTCAGGTCACAGGCATGTCAAGTATTACCTTTAATAATTTTTTACTGATATAGTTCAATACTGGACACCTGGCAACCCTATGAGTGATTAGCTATAAATTTATTTAATTTTAGCACTTCCATCAAAGAACCTAATTTGTTGCAAGTTTCCTAAGCCGGTGTGGACACCTGATACAAATAAAGACAGCATTTTATACCGCACATCTGGGTCTATTTACTAAAGTCTCCAGGCTGTAAAACTGGAGCAAAACAAGTGCTAAAAAATAGCACCATATTTATCAATGTAAGGGAATCCCATTAAAACGAATTAAATGTTTCCCTTCTTGTACAATGCCCCCGAAATTAATTTGCCCAGTTTTGCAGCCTGGGGGCCGGTAAGTAACCCCCATTATTTTGCAAAGTACCTCTACCTCTAAGTTCTCTTTTGCTTTAAGTAAACATTTCCTATAGAAGACACATTTCAGAAGGTAGATGGGGGCAGAGAGATGAGGAGAAGCTGACAGCAAAACAGGAAATAGAGATACACGTATCTGTTGGAAGTACACAACGGATTTCAGGGATGAAGGTAAGAGACAGATGAAGGATGGTAGGAACGCTGTAGGTGCTGAATCAACTCATGAGGAAAAATGCAGAAGACAGGTTATGGGGTTGATCCTCAGAGGTTCGTTAAATCTGGGCTACTAATGTGACGTTTACTAAATAGGTAACATCCATTAGTTTTCCTCAGTTTAACTGGCATCCATAAAACTAAATACATGTAAAAACATTGGCCGTTCGCAAACTAGCATTGTTACGTTAGCTGTATTAACGGAGATTTTTGTTGCACAGAGATGCATTAAACTATACACATGCGCACTGGCATAAATATAATGTGCGTGCCAATTAATGCGCATGCGTTAAAGACGCGTTACCAGAGGGCCTAGTGAGCCTGGCAGTTCCGCTCCAAAAACAGGATGAGATGATTTCTTGTAAATAGTTTTGATGTTATTTTCCCTCTTGGCTATTTCTGAATTTATTGTGTGAATAAAAGTTATTGTTAACAACTTCTGTCTCTTTTTTGATTATTGTTATAATACTTATACACATTGTTGCAGGGATGCGCAAACTTTTTTTTCCCCTGCGCCCCCATGCCGGCTCTCCCCCCCTGCTCACGCTCCCCCTCCTTACCTTGTCTCTGGCATTCTGACGTCACAACGCCAGGGCAATGCGACATCACGTCACGCCGCATGGCCAAAAGCCACTGGAGCTAAGGTCAGGGAAGTTAGAGGCCTTCGCTACACCCTTGACATTTCATTTAAATGCCTTTGGGGAGAGCGCATGGCCTCTGTAACCGCCGCACCCCTCAACCCCCACCCCCTGAAAATCTCACGCCCCAGTTTGCGCACCTCTGCATTATTTTACACCCATACTTATAATAGTCAAGATTACTGTATATATCATATTAGGTCACAGACATATCCTACTTTCACTTTATTCAATAAAAACCATAGTATAGTTTAATACATGAACTTCATGACACATTATCAGATGTATCTCTTGATGTGTTCCAGACATTAATATGATCCATAATATATATTTGTATTACACATGTAATGAAAGGGTTAAGTCCTATACTCAGTACAATCATGTGGGTAGCACTTTAAAGCCTTTTTTTCTTATAGGCTATTCTTTGAATGAACACTATTTAATCATGGTCTGGATGTGAGTCCCGGCAGGTTTTGGTGTGATCTAATTATCGCAACATTATTTCCATGCACTAACATGAATGGGGGTTTGTGGATATGCGATGTTAGGACAGCGGTTCATGAGCATATGATTTGCATGTGAAGACATAACACAAGTACGTTAAAATGAATCGGTGCAATATTTCTTTGGTTAACGCGAGGTCATTGTAACGCTAATCATCTTTGTGGATATATGTTACGACTATTGATACATTAAATGGCGGTAATCAGTGTCAAATTATCCATTAGGCCCAGACATAAGGCGCCAAAATTTTGGGGCTCTCGGGCCTATCGGACCTAATGGGAAGGACTTACCTGTGCCGGCCGCCTTCGTTCTGCCTCCCTGCTTCTCATTCCAAATCGAGCATCATATGACACAACTGACATCACACAGCATCTTGTTGCCATGGCAACCGTGATGTCACGACGTCGCACTACCATGGTAATGAGACGCCATGCGATGACCTGTTGGTGACGTCCGCGGCATCATTTGATGCTGGATTCTGAAGGACAACCAGGGCGACAGGCACAGATAAGTGCCTAATTAGTGGCAAATTTTTAAATGTCACGATAAAATATTTCACGGCCTTCTGAGGATCTATCCCTATAAGTGCTTGGGTGGTACAAAGGCAGGGTAAGAGGATAGGGTGGTACATTAGCAAAGAGTAAAATAATGATCAAAAGAAATAGTGAGTGAGTGACAGAGATCAGAAGTGACAGGGAGGGATATCCAGAGTTAAGAAGGAAAAAGATCATTCTAAAGGGCTAGAGAGGTACAGAACAAGACATAGGGGAGGTCAAAATGGGGGTCTGGGAGGAGACACTAGCCTTATTAGGTGCAGGGTGGCTGCTTCAGAAGACTTACCCTGTCAACTCCTGGCCCAGAAACTTCACGGTCCACTAATCACGAGCAAAGCGGAAAATAGAACTTGACCGCAAAATGCAGGACTTAGTCTCAGCTAGGCAGGCTTCTCCGGATGCTTCTCCGGCTAGAAACGAAGCCAGTTGCTCTGCTATTCGTAACAGAGCAATTTTGAAAAGCCAGCGCCAGCGCCTCACCGACCGATCTGATTCTCTAATTGTCCAGTCCCCTTACATAGACCTCGGTGTTCTATGTCTAACATGGAGAAGGGTCTGGCGACCAATCATAGGACGGATCGTAATTCAGCCAGCAAATCAGAATGGGGGCACGGCTGCTGATGTCAGAGTTTGGGGTGTGTCAAGCCAGCTCAAAAAGCGGGGTGAGCAGGAAATATAAATTGGCCAATGGGAGTCGTGTCTACGAGCAGCGGCTTCCCCCAGCCAACATATTGCCTCCAGCTGGGCAATTGCCTCCAGCTGGGCAGGTTCCACCAGGTCTGGCGGTCCAAGTGTCTTCCCTCCGGACCCAGAACTCCACCCTTCCCCGCTCACCAAACTGTTCCAACACCTCTGGACTTCCCTTCTCCCCTTTGATCCACAATCTATGCAGTCATCCCGGCACCTATGTCGATGCCTGGGCTGACTGTATAGAGATTAATGAAAAGGAAAAAAAAGGGGGAGCAAAGGATTAGAGGAGATGGACCTATATTAGCAATTCTAAGATGACTTCATAGCATATCTAGCTGTTTAATAAAGGTGGGGTGACGAAATGACAGTCGATTGTAATCAAATACTCACACGGCCCGGTATAAGCACATATGTGTAGAGATATCTTGCTTCCGGTAGCCACTTCTATTCCCAAATGACTGATATTGTTCAGATGAAAAGGGGGGGGGGGTTAGAAAAAATAATCATAAACTACTTACACGGCCATGTGTAAGCTCAATCCTGGGAGAGAATAATGTGGGGTTGTTTAATGGACCCGTCCGTGGTGTTTCCCGTAGCAACGTGTAATCAGCTGTTGGCGGGCAAAGTAATGGCTGGCGGTTCCCCTTCCCTCACGCGTTCCAATCCTCCCCCCTCCCCGATTCAGGAAACGGGGATACGTGGGGGACAATGATAGCAGGGCGTCAGTGACAGTCTTCAATCAAAAATGAACATTTTATTAAACATATGAACAGAAAATAAACTCACAAAATACTGTTTAAAACACCCCGTGGCACTCCGATCAGCGTGGTTGCAGGTCGCCTTCCAGCTGCGCTGTCTTCCGCGTCCGGGTTCAGAAGTGATGGAAACTTCTGACGCGGCTGTGACTGCAGTCTGCTCCCACTTGCTACGGAGGCCTCCAACGTCCAAAAAGATGTGTAGAATCAGAGCTCTGTTCATTTTTTTGATTGAAGACTGTCACTAACGCCCTGCTATCATTGTCCCCCACGTATCCCCGTTTCCTGGATCGGGGAGGGGGGAGGATTGGAACGCGTGAGGGAAGGGGAACCGCCAGCCATTACTTTGCCCGCCAACAGCTGATTACACGTTGCTACGGGAAACACCACGGACGGGTCCATTAAACAACCCCACATTATTCTCTCCCAGGATTGAGCTTACACATGGCCGTGTAAGTAGTTTATGATTATTTTTTCTAACCCCCCCCCCCCTTTTCATCTGAACAATATCAGTCATTTGGGAATAGAAGTGGCTACCGGAAGCAAGATATCTCTACACATATGTGCTCATACAGGGCCGTGTGAGTATTTGATTACAATCGACTGTCATTTCGTCACCCCACCTTTATTAAACAGCTAGATATGCTATGAAGTCATCTTAGAATTGCTAATATAGGTCCATCTCCTCTAATCCTTTGCTCCCCCTTTTTTTTCCTTTTCGTTCTCCTATACCCTGAGGGTTTGGATACCCCTCTCTGGGGTTGAGCAGAGGAACTCATCGCAAGTTACAGATTCCACTGTGAAAGACTACATCCATTGGTTTTGGGATAAGTATTTTACTTTATTCTCTACCCTGTACTAATACCCTAAGGTAAGCGCCCGTTTTTTTGTCTGCATTTCACCTGTATAGAGATTAATACATACTGTATAAAAGATAATACACTGTTTTATTAAACTGGTAACTCTTGGGGAACATTATACATGTGGGGGGAATGGGTCTGAGATACTTGGGGTCAAAAACCAGGATTCTGGGGGACACTGTGCAGCCCCGGTGTAATTCACCTCGCGTACCCGCAGACCCTGCCTGCACTCTGGGGAGAATTACGGGACTACCGGTAACTATGTCCCCCAAACTCCTACACAAAATCGAATTACACTTTGACCCAAATATCCCCCTTGAAACACCCACTCCCGAAATCCAAGGTTTATTGTATAACAGGAAAAGGTAAAATACATAACAGGACAGGTTTTAGGTATACATACAGTGTCTCTGGCTTATGGTGCTACAGTACGTAGCTACCAGGGACACACGGTTTTCAGGGGTAACCAGTCTTATTATGAAGACTGGCTACCGCCTACCGTCACAATAGCGACCACTATAGTTTAAAGAGAGCGTTGGTAGAAAGACAGACCTGGGAGGGAGAGAAATAATGAGGGGTTAGTTAAAGACTGTGAAAGGGATACGGACAAACCGAAAAGGATGGATGGAGACAGCTGCAGAACCAGTAGGGAACATGAGGACAAAGATATCAGGGAAAGAGACTGTCCTGAAAGGGGTGACAGTGACAAAAGACAGCGAGGGTGATGGAATTTATCGAGACAGCTCTGAAGGGAGAGGCAGCATTGGAAGAGAGATTGGTACAGCTACTCTGAGCAGGAGTCTCCTTCTCTAATGTGTCTGCACCTGACAACTTGCTATTATGTACTTATGCTAGTATGTCACTGTCTTTTATCTCCCATTGTATTGCACTGCGGAATATGCCGGTGTCTTATAAATAAACAATATTAATAATAATGGGGAGAGACACTTCTAGAGAGGAGGGGGAGAGAATAAAGAGACGGCTTTAGGAGGAAAGATGATGACAGATGTTAATCTTGTTTTGGCGATAAGATCGACTGTTCTCTAGCTGCACAACGAATACCTTTTATTAGCTGTTAGTATTAAGAGTGGTGTTATTAGGTGCTGTGTTTACACTGTATTCTCTCCACTTCTACACAACAGAGAGCAGGCAGTAACCCATCTTGTGCAGGTACTGAATAGAATTATGATCACAGTAACGTATTTAAACTCTTCCTATCTGTTTGGGCCAGGGATGGATTGCAGCACAACATATATAACTTCTGCGAGTTCACTGCAACACGTAGGTGTCAGCTAATTGCGATGGGAGGGGTTGGATAGTACAGGAGGGGACGGTGTATAATAGGGTGTTACAGGCTGTCAGGAAATAGCCCTGACATATTTTCCTAAATGTCCTTCTCTTTCCCAGTTCCTTTCTCTGTCCACCAGGTGTGCTGCGATTTTCTGCCTGCTCTGGGGTTCCTCTGTCTCCTCTAGTTGCTCCTGTCCACTGTCCTTATAGATTCCTGTTTTCTGTTCCCCCCCTTGCCTTTGTTTTGTGATCTTGCCACCATCTGTTGCTGCCCTGATCTGACCGGAACTATTTCCCTGTAGTCCTGATTACTTATTAAAGGTCCTTGCCTATGATCTGGCTTGTCCCTGTTTGTTCCTGATCCCTGGTCTCAGTCCCTGCTCCCTAGTCTCAGTTCCTGCTCCTGCCTTCGTGTTGCTGACTCCCGCCTGGACCCGAATATCCTGCTTGCTTCCTGCCAACGAACCCTGAGTGTAACCCCGACGATCCTGCTTGTGCCTGCCACCGAACCCTGCTTGTGACCCCAACGATCCTGCTTCCTGCCTGTCTCCGACCTCAGCCCGTGACCCCAAAAATCCTTGCCTGCTCCCCACTGTTCCAGCCACCAAGGTCCTCCCCCTGCTCCTGGAGTCTCCTCTTGACAGAAAACAAAGGCCACTTCTGGACCTCGCTGGAACAGATTGATCACATGCCTGCTTCAGCTTGCATTGGGTTGAAGATAAATACTTTTTTTGGTGTTTGGAAATACCATTTGAGATCCTGAAGGTTTTTGTTGCTGCAAAGGGTTCTGCAGGGTTTTTGTGCCATTTTCTCCCTGAGAAGAATTCCCTTAAAAAAAAAAAAAAAAAGCCTTCCCTGCAGTACCTGTTATCTCCACTTGAGACTCAGACTTTCTTTCCCTAGACAAGCCTTGCCTCTTTCTCTGCTTAAGGCTTTGGTCAAGCTGCATCCGGCGGCGCACGCGGCCGCGTTCCTCACCAGCAGGGATATCCTCCTAAGCCGGTCCCAATCCCTCCTCACTGCACGGCTCACTGCGCGCTGTGACGCGTCAGCCGCCAGGGGATGCAAGAGAATTGTGATCCCGAGCGGTGACGCGTCACGTGGTGCGCTGATGAGCCTATCAGTGGTGGGGGCAGGGGCTGGAGCTGTCAGAGCTTCCCCCACCTCCAAAAGGTAGGGGGGGAAGTGTGTGTGTGTGTGTGTATATGTGTGTGTGTTTATGTGTGTGTGTTTATGTGTGTGTGTTTATGTGTGTGTGTTTGTGTGTGTGTTTATGTGTGTGTGTTTATGTGTGTGTTTGTGTGTGTGTGTTGGAGGAGGGACGGACCGACGAAGGGACCGAGCGGGAGGGATCAGCACGGAGAGGAGGGCATGTGTGGGGGGTAGCTGCTTACCTTCCAGCATACAGCCGGCATCAGCTCCCTCCTGCAGCCCGGGAGACCGACCCCCGCTGCAGCCATCTGCTGGAGGGGGGAGGGGGAGTAGCACGGAGAGCAGCAGAGGGCATGTGGGGGTCCCTCCTGCAGCCCGGGAGACCCCCGCTGCAGCCCTCCGCTCAAACCACGCCCCCTGGGCGCCGCTCCCTACAGACCGCAGATAGTGGTCAAGTGCCTCTCCACGCGCCCCCTGTCTGCAGTGCGGGCGCGTGGTCTGAGGCAGCGGCGCCTTAGCCTTACCCTGGTTGGACCACTGCTGTTTTACAGGGTTCCATTTCAAAAGACAAAAGTACTCCCATTGTTTTGTTGCTTATGCCGTAATTTCTCTGCAACCTGTGATAATCCAATGCTTGATTCTAAAAGTTTCAGACCTACAGTAACTGCAAGTTTTTCTGTCTTTAGTTTCCGTAATCTATGATATTCCTATGCCTGATTCTAAAGTTTCAGATGTAACTGCAAGTTTCTGTCTATGGTTTTCCCTGCAATGTATGATATTTATGTGACTGATGCTAAGGTCTCAAATCTGAAGGTCAGCTCTACTATCTTTTGTATCCTTGTTGTGCCTAATATTTCTGTTGTTCATTCCTATGTTTCTGTTTTAAAGACACATTTCCTCTTTACTGGTTTCTTCACAAGTTTGGTTTCCCCATGTCTGAAGCTATGGCTCCCATTTTGAAAACAGTTTTGAGCAATAAATATGAACACAGTACCACTGATTCTTCAGAGTTTCTCAAGGCAAAGAGAAAAAGAAAAAGAAGAAGGGTGTCTGTTCAATTATAGTGGAAACTGCAGAAGGAATTAAAGATGGCCTTTTAACCTCAGGGAAGCTTGCATTAGATGAAAACAGAGATATGCTGCAGCCTAAGGCAACTCACAGAATCATCCCAGGAATCGTGGAAAAGAAAGGGGATGCCTTTAACCAAGATAAAGATACCTTAACTCAGGCACTTCAATCTGCATGGAATGAGATTGATTGCCTCTATGGACAATGTGATAAAGAGCAAGAGGCCAAGGCTGCACTACAAAAGTGTCTCTCCTCAGCAATTGCTAAGTGTGTATTACAGGAGAAATAAAAGCATCAGTTGGAGAGTGACATGTTGATCATGTCACGTAAGCTGGAGAAGGCATGCACTGATGCTGCCCAGGCCCAGAACACTGTTGATCAACTTAACACAGAGCTATGTTCAATAAGAGAGATTGTTGAAGGGTTTAATAATGGTTTTGAAACTGCAAACCAAGTGTGCAGGAACCTATCTGTCTGAGTCAGGGAAGGAGATAAAAGTCTCCATGATTTAGAAGAGAAGAGACTATTGATAGAAGAAAAGTCAAGGATGCAATTGGCACTGGAAGAAGCAGAGGGTGCCTTGACAAAAGAAAAAGGATAAAGGAGAGTGACAGGGTGATCTTGTCAAGTAAGCTGGAGAAGACGTATGCTGATTTTGTCCAGGACCAGAGTTTAATGGATCAAGTTGGCGCAGCTCTGGAAGCGTCTCAGGAAGAAGTTCCAGGCTTAGTACCGAGTTGGAACACTCTCGCCAGGAAGGCCATGGTCTAAACACAGAGCTGCTGTGTACAGTGAGGGATGCCTATGAGATGGTCCTAAGGGACATAATCAGTAAAGAAAGAGAACATAAACCTGAAGGAAGAGGTTATGAATCTGACTAGTCAGGTCAGTGGAGAGACTGAGAAGATTCACCAAGCCCAAAAAGTAAAGAAACAATTGACCCAGGAAAAATTAGACATACAGGCAGCACTGCTGAAAGCAGAGAGAGTGCTGCAAGAAGAACATGTCTCCCTGGAGCAGCGCACACATGCAAAGAATATGCTGCAGATTTTGCTGCAAGAACTGTGTGCAAGTCTGCAGGATGCCAAGGAGAAACAGGTGAATGCTGAGGAGAAGCAACGAGTTCTGCAGGAAGAAGGTATCCAGACTGCAAACAAAATAAAAATGCTGCAAGAGCATTTGAGTACCCAGTGTGTCCCAGAGAGCAGCATGAGGAGCTGAAGGCCACCCTGAGCATAACCAGAGCCTTGCTGGAGGAGGAGCTTAGAGGCCAGGTAACTCTGTATGAGAGGGAGCACAAGACGGTCAAGAAACTGAAGCATGAGCTAGAGGAGCAGAGACACTGCTCCATCCCCAACAGTCAGTACACCTAGGAGAAAGAAACTTGGAAAAGGCAAGCTGCTGGACCCTAGCGAAGGAATTGGCAGAGCTCCAAAACATAATGATGGATGCATGGAAGCAAGCTCAGAGCGAGCACAGTGAAGAGATGAAGGCCCTGAGAGAAGAATTGCAGGATGCACTCAAGAAACAGGGGTCTATTGCTGAGGAGTGGAACTTGCAGCAAAGCCTAGAAGTGGAAGAGCTATAGCTGGCAGCTGAACACACATCCCTGCAACTCACAGTGCTGCAGGCACAGATCGCTGAGCTCAAGATACAGCTCACCAAAAAGGAAGAGAGAGAGAAGGTGTCCATCAAGTGGCCAGCCTGACACTGTGCTATGAGGTCAAAATGGCTGATACCTGCGAATTGCTGGACCATACAGCCCGTGAGAAGGCCCAGCTGCAGCTGGAGCTGGACGAGGTCCGGGAGGAGTACTGGCAGCTGCAGGTCAGAAATAAGGAAAAGGAAACAGATTTAAGCCTTGATCTGAGTCAGCTGGGAGATATGGAATTGCGACTAAACTACAAAGAAGCTGAACTGGCAACTGCATTAAGTGGGAAATGCAATGCAGAAGGACAGCTTCAAGAGCTGAAAACTCAAATATCTGGTCTTAAATGCTTATTAAGTGATACCACGAAACGGCAGGAGACTGTGGCAGTAGAAACAGATTCCGGGCATCAGACAGAATTCAAAAACAGGCTGGCAGAGGCTTTGCAAGACCTGAACAAGGGTTACAAGGAACAGACATTTAGTGCTAAATTGGAGTCTGAAAAGATGAATTGGAGAAAGATTCCAAAACTAAAAGAGATATGTTGGTCACAAAAAGAGACCACGGAGCGTGAACTGAATATCCCCACTGACTCATATGGAGAGCCTGATGCACCCATTCCTGATGACCATGCCCCTGATGTCCATGCCCCTGCGATTGAGTTGAATGCACCAACCGGGAAGTTCCTTGCGGCACCTGATGTGCCGGTTCCTGTGCAATCACTGTGGGATTAAATACCTTGCCCATCAATAGACCACCGGAGGAGGGGCATCTTGAGTTGGCTTTCCATGAAGCACATCCTGCTGATCCGAGAAGGTTGTCCGGAGGTCCTCCCTGGAGAGGGGGGAGTATTGTCAGGAAATAACCCTGACATATTTTCCTAAATCTCCCTCTCTCCCAGTTCCTTTTCTGTCCACTGGGTGTGCTGCTGTTTTTTATCTGCTCTGGGGTTTGTCTGCCTGTCTTTCTCCTCTTGTTGCTCCTGTCCTCTGTCCTTATAGTTTCCTGTTTCCTGTTCCTCTCTTGCCTTTGTCTTGTGATCTTGACTCATTCGGGTGCTGTCCTGATCTGACCTGACCTGTTCCCTGTACCCTGTATTCCTGATTACTTGTTAAAGGCCCTTGCCTATGATTTGGCTTGTCCCAATGTGTTCCCTGATCCCTAGTCTCAGTCCCTGCTCCCTAGTCTTGGTTCCTGCTCCACTGCCCTGCTCCTGCTTTCCTGTTGCTGACTCCTGCCTGGACCCCGACTATCTTGCTTGCTGCCTGCCACCGAACCCTGCCTGTGACCTGATGATCCTACTTGCTGCCTGCCACTGAACCCTGCTTGTGACCCCAACGATCCTGCTTCCTGCCTATCTCCGACCTCTGCCCATGACCCCACCAAAGCTTGCCTGCTCTTCGCTGTTCCAGCCACTGAAGTCCTACCCGTTCTAGGAGTATCCCCTTGATGCAGGCAAATTGACAGTGCTCAAGAGCAAATGATGGTGTGTAGATGGAGAAAGACTCTCATAAAAGGCAGAATCTCTTGGTTTAAAGAATGGAGATATGAGCAATGGAGAAAGAGGTAGGGACAATTCGTTCTAGAGTTGAGGAGAAGGATGGACAGAAATTTGATGTGAGGTAAAAGAAATAGAGACCGTGTTATAAGTAATAGAGACTAGAGATGGGCAAATCTTTTTTCCAGGATTTGGATCCGCCTCAGTTCCTTTGGTCTGCGGATTTCCACGGACCAGTCTCACAAAGGCCGATTCACCTTTTTCAGGGTTTTTTTTTTTCTATCACTGACATTCCGCATAGCGGATTAATAATCTGTGGTCAGATTTTTAACAATCTGACAAAGGATTGGGGAATTCGTGCATTGGATACTTGAAAATGAGTCCAGATTGTATCCAATGCCGGTTTTGTATTAATCCATACGGATTGAAACTGGAACAATCCATCAACAGATTTTACAGCGCGGAGCAGAATTTGACAGTTCCGCCCATAACTAATAGAGAGACTCAGCCAGAACTATAGATGACTAGGGAGATATAGACAGTGTTGTGGGGGAGTAGAGATAGACAGTACGTTGGGCGAGGCAGTGTCCCAAATTAACTACACAATGCTAAGCCATAGCACATGTTAAATTACACTTGTGGGGAGAGAGAAAAGATCACAATGTATGAAAAACACAGTGGCTGAGTGAAATAGCTATGTTGTTTGTGTGTGAGATAGTCATATACCTTATATTTAGAAAGGAAAAGAGCGAGGTAGTTATACATGTTATAATGAGCAGTAAGGGAAGAATAGTAAGAGACATGCCTCATATTATTATGACAGGAAAACAGAGGGACTGTAGTTGTGCATCTCCTAGTATGGTGGAAATTGGTTGAGAGCTAGCCATGCACCTAATACAGAGATGGGTTCAGGGTAACCACCTCTGCATCAAATAATGAGAGAGAGCAGGGAGTGATCTCTGTGCACCTTTAATATCCAAGCTGGCTGAGAAATAGCTAATTATCTTCTAATAGGGGGGAAGCTGAATGAGAGATACAGTACGAGAGATGTAGTCACCTGATGTGAAAATTAATCTGCTTGATCATTGAGTTATTCCAACAAGTAACTTATCACAAGAAAGAGTCTCTTTGTCACAATATATTTCAAATCATCTGAGCAGACAATAATCTTTGCTAACGAGCATGTGATTGGGAAGTAATGATTCAGGAGTAGTGACAGCTAACGAGGCAAATCGCTGCCTTTTCCTGCAGACATGACAGCTTTGGGCAAAAGCAGCAGAGGGGGGAGTAATAGGGTGAGACAAGAAAGCCAGATAGACAGAAACAGAATGGACCCCGGGATGGCATGATCAGAGAGAGACTGCAGATAGAGCGAGTGCAGAAACCTACAGATGGCATTATCAGTGAGACAGTGAAGGCAAAGATACACAGATATGTTAGTCAGCTGAAAATTAGCAATAAGAAAAGATAGAGACTTTCCAGCACCAGGATCAAGTATTCTCTAATGCTGGGACCACGTGGCCCTGATTGTCGACAGATGTCTGGAACAAGAGTAGACATTCCCCTCTTCTGTTCCAATCCTGGCTGCATCTCCCACAAATCCATGGGCACAGCCAGCCGGAAAAAAGCAAAAAAGGTATTGGCCCATATTTGCCAAGCAATTATCTGCTAGACACCTTTTAGGTGTTGGAAGACGTCTTGCAGCTTATGAGCCAATGACCTGAGTGCAAGGTGTCTTACTGCAGCACCACCCGGCTCTGCTTTTTCACAGGCCAAACAAATATAATTATTATTTACCAAGGAGTAATGTTATGAAGATCTGATGATTAACACAATGATCTACATCTTGGCTGTACAAAGTACATACAAGGAAATGTAAACAGTGTGAGTGATTATCCCCGTAGAGTTTATAGAGACAAACACATAATACAGGATTACAGGTGGGTGCACATGGTATAGCAGCATAGGGCACACATGTCCGCATTGGTAAAAAGACTGAAGAACTGCTTTCTCCCCGAAAAAAATATGCATTTATGCCCTGTTTTGACACTGAATACTGCTTAGTGCTGCAGCTCTTATTTTGTTGAGCATTGGATTGTAGCAGGGGTTCTCTGGAGCTGAATCTCACTAATTTCAGCTCTAGGGCTCCCTGCTTCTGGAGATAGTTACCTCCGGAAGCAGTGCCAGTAGTTGCTCGACTAGCAGGGTCACCTACTGGCTGCTTTTCAAAGCTCTCGCATCCAAGGGGCAATAGGAAGCCGGGAACTGGTGTGGCTTCCTATTGGCCCACGTGACGAGGCAGCTTTAAACTTACCGGAGTTACTGGCACTGGCCCTACAGAGGTAAGTATCTCTGGAAGCAGGGGGTCTATGGAGCTGAAATGAATGGGCTTCAATCCTATGTTGTTGGGGTTTTTTTAATTCGCAAAAAAATTCCCGCTTGTATTGCTTCTTTAAGTAACATTCAGAATTCCTCATGTCACACTTGTTGCTTCAGAGATGCAATAATCCAATGTGACAGCCTTAGTTTTAGCCTCTGTGTCTTATTCTCTCCATTTCTTCTCTGTCTCCTTCTACAGATCTATATAAATATATACACAAAGATATCTGGCCCTTAGAGGTTCATAGAGTGATTCATTTTGCTGCCAATTAGAAGCATATTGAAAGGAGGTATGACGTGCTGATGTCTAGATGTTAAACATCTAGAGGGGAAATAATATTCCAGTGGGTGAGAAGACTACACCAGCTTCTCACAGTGAGATACAGATAGACGTACGATTGGGGATGTGAAAGAGAGAAACACATCAGAAAGCAGTATGCAGAGGGACACTGTTAAATTGGACAAAGAAGGGATTGTGGATCACTTGTTAAAGGGTAGTCCCTCCTAAGATCAGAGTGAACCAATGGCAGTGGCATGACCAATAGGTTAAATATACTGTAGGTAATTGACACCATTTTAAAGGAAATCATATTAATATTAAAAAAAAGTATTTAGTAAATAGATTTTTATGCTTTTAATGTCTCCATAAGTAATCAAATGCGTTGGAGTGTTGTTCCGATCTTTACTTAATCTCTTTTGTGATAAAAGTGTTGTGTGAATGCAGGTTAATTGTTGATCAAGATAGATCTGAAGTCAGAGAGAAGAGACCAGCTTTGGGGGAGATGATAAATACATTATTACATTATAGAGAGAATGGGTGTCAGGGGTCTCAAAGAGATATGGAGAATCAGAGGTAGGATAGTGACAAAATGCAGTGCAGAAAAATGATAAGAGACACAGGGGGTTATTCACAAAAGGAAGTCGGAAGAGGCAGGTAAACACAAACCAATGAGCCTGACATCAGTAGTGGGTAAATTAATGGAAATGTTGCTGAAAGATAGAATGGTTAACTATCTAACGTCCTGAACTTTACAGGATCCCAGGCAACAAGGGTTTTTCCAGTGGGAGATCATGCCAAACAAACCACATTGATTTTTTTAAACTGGGGGATTAAGGTAATATGGTAGAGCAGTAGATTTTAGTAAGGCGTTTGACCTTGTTGCACATAAAAGACTGATGAGCAAGTTGCAATACTTGGGATTGGACTCAAATCCAATGGATAAGAAATTGGCTAAAGGATAAGGGACAATGAGTTGTGGTAAAGGGAGTACATTCAAAGGAGCGGAAAGTTGAGTACCTCAGGGATCTGTTCTGGGATCGGTGCTTTTTAAAATCTTTATTAGTGACATCACAAATGGTGGGACATAAAGATCTGCCTCAAGGTTGGCACTCCAGGTGGGGTAAACAAAATGATTAATGATTTACGTGGATTGGAGGAATGGTCAACATTGTGGCAACAACAATTTAATGCCCAAAAGTGCAAAATAATGCACTAGTGTAAAAAAAAGTCCTATGGTGGAATCCCAGATTAATGGCACTATAATGTCAACTGCAATTTAGGAAAGAGACCTTTAAGTTATTAATTCAGACTTCAAAATAGGCAAACAATGTAACAAAGCAACATGAAAAGTCAGCAGTATGTTACAGCAGGTTGTATAGGGAGAGGTCTTAGCAACAGAAAGAGAGGGGTGGTGTTGCCAGTTTAAAGATCAGGGATGAGACCTCACCTGGTGTACTGTGTACAATTCTGGAGACCATATTTCCGGAAGGACGTAAATGAATTGGAGATTGTGCAAAAAAGGGCTACTAAGAGGGTGCATGGTCTACATCAAACGTTTTATCAGGAAAGTCTAAAATACATGAATATGTCCAGTTTAGAGGATACAAGGAAGAGGGGAGGATATGCTGAAAACTTTCAAATACATAAAGGGGTTCAATAATGTACAGGAGGAAATCATACTTCAGAAAACGATGTGCTAGACAAAGTGGTCATGCTCTGCAGCGGGAGGGTAGCAGGCTATGGGGAAATGTAAAAAAGAAGTACTTCTTCGTGGTAAGGGTGGTGGATTTGTGGAATAGCCTCTCAATAGAGGGGATGGGGGCTAGTGTAATAGGGGATTCAGACCTGCTTGGAATATACATAAGGCTATGCTAAATACGAGAGAGCCAAGGATCGAGTTGGGTCTGAGGTGTTACAGCAGATAAGAAAATGGGCTGACTAGGTGGGCAAAGTGGTTCTTATCTGCCGTCAAATTCTATATTCTTCCCCCTGCAACTCTGTTCAATATGGCTGCGCGGTGTCAAATGATGCTGTGGTGCCATGACAATGGGATGCTACGTGATGTCACAACGTCATGCGGCGTCAAGTTGCCATGACAATGTGATTCCGCATTACGTCATGACGTCACGTCTCGTTGTCATGGCAACAGGCGGCACCTGATGCTATTACGTCACGTGGCGTTACCATTGGTATGGCAACGCGGCACCATTTGACACCGCGCAGCCATATTGCTTAGATGCCGGACACGTTGCCGCCGCTGTGCGCCCCGGGGTTGCCGCCACCCAGAGGTTTACTAGGTAAACCCGTAGCCCGGAGATACGTGGCCAAAACCCGCAGTCTCCTGGTGAAACCCGGAGTGGTGGCATGCCTGACTGTGTCGTTGATCAGGGCACTATCACATGGAGGTTACTTGTGATAGTGCGCAGATCAGCAAGATGGCAGTTAAATAAATAACACCCCCAGAGAAAGCATGAAGAAAGAGACCAACACATTTAACCCCTTCAGAGCTAGTGGGTTAAGCACGACAAAAGGATGGGAGAGGAGAGAGGAACATTAACAGAAGACAAAATAAGGTGGGAGAGATAGTATAGTGGGCAAAAAAAAGCCACAGAAGAAGAGAGCAAGAATGTAGGGAATGTGGGGGAAATAAATAGTGGAGTAGACATGAGCATAATAGCAGAAGAGAGAGAGGCTTCTTGAACCCTTTAGTCTTTGGTAATGATGCTACACAAAGAAAAAAATGCTTCTTTCCCTCCATCCTTCAATCTCTCTCGGGTTTTCTCTCCACAGCAGTGCCAATCTCAGTCAAAGAAAGACACCCCTCCCTACTTCCCCCGTAGAGATGTTAACAGGCTGAACAAACAGCTCCTAATCTTGTTTCTCTGAAGCTCTGATGTATTTTAATAATTGACGCAGTATTGCATCTTGAAGGCGTTCGCTGGATTCCTCATACATCTCAAACAAAGTGATGTGCCCGTAACCCTTTCTCCCCTATATAGTATTCCTAAAATGCCACATTTACACATTAAATCCTATGTGGTCTAAGGATATGTCATGCACTATATCTGTGTATATCTTACCATCATCTTAAACCCTTTTCAATTCACTGTTTGGTGAATGTCTCCCCAATGATCTTCCAGGTATTTTGGTGGCAAGCCTCTCTTCTAAACAAGCCCGAGTGCTCCCACAAGTTTCCTGGTTTCATCCTGCCATGTGTGTATTGGGGACGTCCTCCTCCAGCAGTGTATCGACATGGGCTGAACATGTGTGTGCATGTGTATGTGCTGTGAGAGGAAAGGGGGTGATATTGTAGAGGGGAGGTATATACCTCCTGCTTTGGCAAACTATACCTGCCCCATCTAAGGGTTAAATATCCAGGGAGGCTCTGCAAGCACAGCCAGGTGCCGATCCCCCGACCTTAATTAACAGAGGTTAAGGCCCGTAATATAGTGGGCGCGTGTGCTCCACCGTGCGCGCGGCACATATAGTTGCCTGTGAGAAGTAAGTTGCACAATGTTAATAAATAAGTTATTCTTACACAACGTGTCTTTTTTTTAATTTAAAAAATATATAGTAAACTAATAACTCACATAATCTACACACACACACACACACACACACACACACACACGCACGCACGCACGCACGCACGCACGCACGCACGCACACACACACACACACACACACACACACACACTCCCGGCAGCACGGACCGTACACACAAAAAGTGTGCGTCACGTGCGCCAGCACCTACTTTAGAACAAGCCTTAGGCACGTTCTATAGTGCCGGGCGCGTGCTGCGCCGGACGCGGCGCTCGGATTTTTAGTTGGCTGAGGTTAGTCAGCCTTTCTATAGAAGGGCCGCGCGCGCACAGCAGGGAGAGGGGAGCCGAGAGACAGCGGCGAAGATGAGTAAATTCATCTTTTCGCACCGCTGCCTGCGCTCAAATGTGTGTATGTGTGTATATATGCATGTATATATGCATGTATGTGTGTTTGTATGGATGTGTGCGTGTGCGTGTGCGTGTGCGTGTGCGTGTGCGTGTGCGTGTGCGTATCAAGGATTGCAAAATAAAAAAAAATATTTATTAAACTTTTTTTTTTCTTTAAAAAATCTTATTTAGCACTTACATCCACTCACACAACCCGTGCACACACATATACTCACACATACATACACACACATACACACACGTACACACATATACATTACCTGCAGCTCCCGGCTCTATAGACACTGATCCAGCCTGGCCTTTCTAAGGGTGTTATATACAGGATGCGGCCGTGCGTTCCTATGCGAACGCGCGCGCATGTGCCGCATGCTTTTCCTGTCTATAGAGCCGGGAACTGCAGGCAAAACGCACTGCTGTGGTGGTTGGGGGGTGGGGCAAAATGGACTGCTGTGGTGATTGGGGGGGGGGGCAAAACGGATTGCTGTGGTGGTTGGGGGGGGTTGGGGAGGGGCAAACCGGACTGCTGTGGTGATTGGGGGGTGGGCAAAACGGACTGCTGTGGTGATTGGGGCGGGGGGGGGGGCAAAACGGACTGCTGTGGTGATTGGGGCGGGGGGCAAAACGGACTGCTGTGGTGGTTGGGGGGGTGGGGGAGGGGCAAAACGGACTGCTGTGGTGATTGGGGGGGGCAAAACGGACTGTTGTGGTGATTGGGGGGGGCAAAACGGACTGTTGTGGTGATTGGGGGGGGCAAAACGGACTGTTGTGGTGATTGGTGGGGGCGCAAAACGGACTGCTGTGGTGATTGGGGCGGGGGGGGGGGGCAAAACGGACTGCTGTGGTGATTGAGGGGGGGCAAAACGGACTGCTGTGGTGGCTGGGGAGGGGGCAAAACGGACTGCTGTGGTGATTGGAGGGGGGGCAAAACGGACTGCTGTGGTGGTTGGGGGGGGGGCAAAACGGACTGCTGAGGTGGGGGGGCAAAACGGACTGCTGTGGTGGTTGGGGGGGGGGCAAAACGGACTGCTGTGGTGGTTGGGGGGGGGGGGGCAAAACGAATTGCTGTGGTGATTGGGGGGGGGCAAAATGGACTCGTGGTGATTGGGGGCGGGGGGCAAAATGGACTGCTGTGGTGATTGGAGCGGGGGGGGGGCAAAACGGACTGCTGTGGTGATTGAGGGGGGGCAAAACGGACTGCTGTGGTGGTTGGGGAGGGGCAAAACAGACTGCTGTTGTGATTGGGGGGGGGGGCAAAACGGACTGCTGTGGTGATTGGAGGGGGGGCAAAACGGACTGCTGTGGTGGTTGGGGGGGGGCAAATCGGACTGCTGAGGTGGGGGGGCAAAACGGACTGCTGTGGTGGTTGGGGGGGGGGGCAAAACGGACTGCTGTGGTGGTTGGGGGGGGGGGGCAAAACGGACTGCTGAGGTGGGGGGGCAAAACGGACTGCTGTTGTCATTGGGGGGGCAAAACGAATTGCTGTGGTGATTGGGGGGGGCAAAACGGACTCGTGGTGATTGGGGGCGGGGGGCAAAACGGACTGCTGTGGTGGTTGGGGGGGGTGGGGGAGGGGCAAACCGGACTGCTGTGGTGATTGGGGGGGTGGGCAAAACGGACTGCTGTGGTGATTGGGGGGTGGGCAAAACGGACTGCTGTGGTGGTTGGGGGGGGGAGGTGGGGGAGGGGCAAATCAGACTGCTGTGGTGATTGGGGGGTGGGCAAAACGGACTGTTGTTGTGATTGGGGGGGGGCAAAACGGACTGCTGTGGTGATTGGGGCGGGGGGGGGGGGCAAAACGGACTGCTGTGATTGGGGGGTGGGCAAAACGGACTGTTGTGGTGATTGGGGGGGGCAAAACGGACTGCTGTGGTGATTGGGGAGGCAAAACGGACTGCTGTGGTGATTGGGGCGGGGGGCAAAACGGACTGCTGTGGTGGTTGGGGGTGGTGGGGGAGGGGCAAAACGGACTGCTGTGGTGATTGGGGGGGGGGCAAAACGGACTGTTGTGGTGATTGGGGGGGGGCAAAACGGACTGTTGTGGTGATTGGGGGGGGGGCAAAACGGACTGCTGTGGTGATTGGGGCGGGGGGGGGGGGCAAAACGGACTGCTGTGGTGATTGGGGGGGCAAAACGGACTGCTGTGGTGATTGAGGGGGGGCAAAACGGACTGCTGTGGTGGTTGGGGGGGCAAAACGGACTGCTGTTGTGATTGGGGGGGGCAAAACGGACTGATGTGGTGATTGGAGGGGGGGCAAAACGGACTGCTGTGGTGGTTGGGGGGGGGGCAAAACGGACTGCTGTGGTGGTTGGGGGGGGGGGCAAAAGGGACTGCTGTGGTGGTTGGGGGGGGGGGGGGAAACGGACTGCTGAGATGGGGGGGCAAAACGGACTGCTGTTGTCATTGGGGGGGGGCAAAATGGATTGCTGTGGTGATTGGGGGGGCAAAACGCACTGCTGTGGTGGTTGGGGGGGGGCAAAACGGACTACTGTGGTGATTGGGGGGGCAAAACGGATTGATGTGGTGATGGGGGGGCAAAAACGGACTGCTGTGGTGATTGGGGGGGGGGCAAAACGGACTGCTGTGGTGATTGGGGGGGGGGGCAAAACGGACAGATGTGGTGATGGGGGGGAGCAAAACTGACTGCTGTGGTTGGGGGGGGCAAAATGGACTGCTGAGGTGGGGGGGGGGGCAAAACGCACTGCTGTGGTGATTGGGGGGGGCAAAACAGACTGCTGTGGTGATTGGGGGGGGCAAAATGGACTGCTGTGGTGGTTGGGGGGGGGGGGCAAAACGGACTGCTGTGGTGGTTGGGAGGGTGGGGGAGGGGCAAACCGGACTGCTGTGGTGATTGTAGGGTGGGCAAAACGGACTGTTGTGGTGATTGGGGGGGGGGGCAAAACGGACTGCTGTGGTGATTGGGGCGGGGGGGGGGGCAAAACGTAATGCTGTGGTGATTGGGGGGTGGGCAAAACGGACTGCTGTGGTGGTTGGGGGGGGGGGGGAGGGGCAAACCGGACTGCTGTGGTGATTGGGGGTGGGCAAAACGGACTGTTGTGGTGATTGGGGGGGCAAAACGGACTGTTGTGGTGATTGGGGGGGCAAAATTGATTGCTGTACTGATTGGGGCGGGGGGGGGGCAAAACGGACTGCTGTGGTGATTGGGAGGTGGGCAAAACGGACTGTTGTGGTGATTGGGGGGGGGGCAAAATGGACTGCTGTGGTGATTGGGGCGGGGGGGCAAAACGGACTGCTGTGGTGATTGGGGCGGGGGGAAAATTGACTGCTGTGGTGGTTGGGGGGGGGTGGGGGAGGGGCAAAACGGACTGCTGTGGTGATTGGGGGGGGGGCAAAACGGACTGTTGTGGTGATTGGGGGGGGGGCAAAACGGACTGTTGTGGTGATTGGGGGGGGGGAAACGGACTGCTGTGGTGATTGGGGCGGGGGGGGCAAAACGGACTGCTGTGGTGATTGGGGGGGCAAAACGGACTGCTGTGGTGATTGAGGGGGGGCAAAACGGACTGCTGTGGTGGTTGGGGGGGGGGGGGCAAAACGGACTGCTGTGTGATTGGAGGGGGGGCAAAACGGACTGCTGTGGTGGTTGGGGGGGGGGGCAAAACGGACTGCTGAAGTGGGGGGGCAAAACGGACTGCTGTGGTGGTTGGGGGGGGGGGCAAAACGGACTGCTGTGGTGGTTGGGGGGGAGGGCAAAACGGACTGCTGAGTTGGGGGGGCAAAACTGACTGCTGTTGTCATTGGGGGGGGGCAAAACGGATTGCTGTGGTGATTGGGGGGGCAAAACGCACTGCTGTGGTGGTTGGGGCGGGGCAAAACGGACTGCTGTGGTGATTGGGGGGGGGGCAAAACGGACTCATGTGGTGATTGGGGGGGGGGGGCAAAACGGACTGATGTGGTGATGGGGGGGGCAAAACGGATTGATGTGGTGATGGGGGGGGGGCAAAAACGGACTGCTGTGGTGATTGGGGGGGGCAAAACGGACTGCTGTGGTGATTGGGGGGGGCAAAACGAACAGATGTGGTGATGGGGGGAGCAAAACTGACTGCTGTGGTTGGGGGGGGGGCAAAACGGACTGCTGAGGTGGGGGGGGCAAAACGCTCTGCTGTGGTGATTGGGGGGGGGCAAAACGGACTGCTGTGGTGATTGAGGGGGGCAAAACGGACTGCTGTGGTGGTTGGGGGGGCACAACGGACTGCTGTGGTGGTTGGGGGGGGCAAAATGGACTCATGTGGTGATTGGGGGGGGCAAAACGGACTGATGTGGTGATGGGGGGGGCAAAAACGGACTGATGTGGTGATGGGGGGGCAAAAACGGACTGCTGTGGAGATTGGGGGGGCAAAACGGACTGCTGTGGTGATTGGGGGGGCAAAACGGACTGCTGTGGTGATTGGGGGGGGCAAAACGGACAGATGTGGGGATGGGGGGGTGGAGCAAAACTGACTGCTGTGATTGGGGGGGGGGGCAAAACGGACTGCTGTGGTGATTGGGGGGGCAAAATGGACTGCTGTGGTGGTTGGGGGGGGCAAAACGGACTGCTGTGGTTGTTGGGGGGGGCAACATGTACTCATGTGGTGATTGGGGGGGGGCAAAACGGACTGATGTTGTGATGGGTGGGGGGGCAAATTGGACTGCTGTGGTGGTTGGGAGGGAGGGGCAAAACGGACTGCTGAGGTGGGGGGGCAAAACGCACTGCTGTGGTGGTTGGGGGAGGGAGCAAAACAGACTGCTGTGGTGATTGGGGGGGGGGGGGCAAAACGGACTGCTGTGGTGGTTGGGGGGGCAAAACAGACTGCTGTGGTGATTGCCGGGTAGAAGAACATTGTTCAGATATAGTGCTCTAGTGACATGATTTATAATAAATAATAATTTCTTGATTGAAGGGTATAGGCTGGGTTTAAGGTATAATAGAGTGAGGTATATATGGGTGAGTGTGTGGTCTGTAACCTGAATAAATGTCATGGTGGGTGTGGGTAATGGAGATATATGAGCCCCACCCCCTCACTACCAATGTGGACTGGTACTGACACTTTAGCATAAACACACCAATAAAATACCTCTATGTACTGTTTAAAGGTACAACTCACGTGACCTTGCCCATTGTGCCTTCTGGAATGCGTGCTTCTGCTGATAGAAATGATTCAGGTAGCCTCAGGTGTAGAAGTGCAGCGCACAGCAAAGAACTGGATCCACAGGACAGCAGCAGTATGATGAAAATAAAAGTTCTTTATTAGAAAATCATGGTGCAGACAGGTATGGGTGCAGGAAAAAACCTCTGTCTCTAACGCGTTTCACGCCTTGCTGGCGCTTCGTCGGAGAGTACAGTGTGGTGTGCTGTGCTTGCCCTCTTATAGAGATCCCAATTACCTTAATTTGGGACCTCCGTGTGAAATTTGTAAACCGGAAGTGACGCGACTCAATTGGTATACCGGAAGTGACGTATCGCGATATGCGAGTCACTATTAATAACCGGCTGAGTTTAGCATTAGTTTGCGCGTCCTCCAACCTCATAGGGGGGGGTATCACGAAGTCTGACAATATAGCCAAAGGTCAGGTATGACCAAATTTTGATGTATACGAAACCGGAAGTGACGTATCGCTATGGTGCACATGATTTGTTGACATAGTTTGTTGACATAGTGGTTATGTAGTCATGGCAACTCATGGACTAACCCAGAGGTGAAAATGTTATACAAATGAGGGAAAGCATTGCACTAATATCTTTGCTGAATAGTTGGTAACTCATTACAAGCAAGATATATAAAAACAATAGTGAACATATGTAATCCTATCAGAGGACATCAGAACATGTTATTGATAAAGAAACACAATTGTTATGATACTTAATAGGACACAGATCTAGAATTAGAGAGAGAACAATGTATAATATATTCTAATTTTCAGATTCAAGGAGATACAGAGAGATAACCATATACGTTATGATTAAGGAAAATATAAATATATATATAGTATGTATATGAACATAATATACTGTAATATAATATTAGTAATACCAGTGACAGTTTCATTGTAAAAAGTGTTTCAGTTCCCAATCGGTATTTATACCCCCGGGTGTAAGAGACCCGAGGGTATAAATCCAAAACATTTCTCTCTGATTCAGAATCAGTTCTCTGTTGCCTCCCCTAATGTGTTTGGGGATATGTTCCAATGCGTGGAATGTGAAAGTTTTTAAAGAACCTTGTGGGCATTCATGAAAATGTTTGGCTACTGGTAGTTCCAAGTTATTCTTTTTAATAGAGCGTAAGTGCTCTGAAATTCTAATCTTTAACGGACGAATCGTCCTTCCGATGTATATTTTACCACATTGACAATTTATTTTATACACTACATAGTTTGTGTTACATGTCATGAAATGATTGATTCTGTATTTCTGTCCTGTATGTTTATTTGTGATTACTTGACAATGGAGTGACGTACTTGCAATAGGCACAGTTCCCACATTTATGGAAACCCTTGGGGAATTTCGTGTTTCTGGATTCTAAGGCAAATAGACTCGGTGATAAGTGATAGCCTATAGTTTTCGCCTTTTTGTAGACAAACCTTGGTGTGTTAGAGACGTATTTGTTAAGGTCTTTGTCTAGTTGTAAAACCTTCCAATGTTTGTCTACAATTTGTTTAATGCATTTTGCCTGATTACTGTATGTTGTAATAAAAAGTGGTGTTTCTGAATTTGATTCCTTTGGTCTCTTGTTTTTGTATTTGTCTGAAGACTTATTTAATAAGTGTTCTCGCTCTGTGTTTAGCGCTCTTTCAAATGCAGATTGGATGTGTTCCTCAGGGTAGCCTCGATTTCTAAATCTCTCACTCAAGATTTTATTTTTTTCTCACCACTTTTTATTACAACATACAGTAATCAGGCAAAATGCATTAAACAAATTGTAGACAAACATTGGAAGGTTTTACAACTAGACAAAGACCTTAACAAATACGTCTCTAACACACCAAGGTTTGTCTACAAAAAGGCGAAAACTATAGGCTATCACTTATCACCGAGTCTATTTGCCTTAGAATCCAGAAACACGAAATTCCCCAAGGGTTTCCATAAATGTGGGAACTGTGCCTATTGCAAGTACGTCACTCCATTGTCAGTAATCACAAATAAACATACAGGACAGAAATACAGAATCAATCATTTCATGACATGTAACACAAACTATGTAGTGTATAAAATAAATTGTCAATGTGGTAAAATATACATCGGAAGGACGATTCGTCCGTTAAAGATTAGAATTTCAGAGCACTTACGCTCTATTAAAAAGAATAACTTGGAACTACCAGTAGCCAAACATTTTCATGAATGCCCACAAGGTTCTTTAAAAACTTTCACATTCCACGCATTGGAACATATCCCCAAACACATTAGGGGAGGCAACAGAGAACTGATTCTGAATCAGAGAGAAATGTTTTGGATTTATACCCTCGGGTCTCTTACACCCGGGGGTATAAATACCGATTGGGAACTGAAACACTTTTTACAATGAAACTGTCACTGGTATTACTAATATTATATTACAGTATATTATGTTCATATACATACTATATATATATTTATATTTTCCTTAATCATAACGTATATGGTTATCTCTCTGTATCTCCTTGAATCTGAAAATTAGAATATATTATACATTGTTCTCTCTCTAATTCTAGATCTGTGTCCTATTAAGTATCATAACAATTGTGTTTCTTTATCAATAACATGTTCTGATGTCCTCTGATAGGATTACATATGTTCACTATTGTTTTTATATATCTTGCTTGTAATGAGTTACCAACTATTCAGCAAAGATATTAGTGCAATGCTTTCCCTCATTTGTATAACATTTTCACCTCTGGGTTAGTCCATGAGTTGCCATGACTACATAACCACTATGTCAACAAACTATGTCAACAAATCATGTGCACCATAGCGATACGTCACTTCCGGTTTCGTATACATCAAAATTTGGTCATACCTGACCTTTGGCTATATTGTCATACTTCGTGATACCCCCCCCTATGAGGTTGGAGGACGCGCAAACTAATGCTAAACTCAGCCGGTTATTAATAGTGACTCGCATATCGCGATACGTCACTTCCGGTATACCAATTGAGTCGCGTCACTTCCGGTTTACAAATTTCACACGGAGGTCCCAAATTAAGGTAATTGGGATCTCTATAAGAGGGCAAGCACAGCACACCACACTGTACTCTCCGACGAAGCGCCAGCAAGGCGTGAAACGCGTTAGAGACAGAGGTTTTTTCCTGCACCCATACCTGTCTGCACCATGATTTTCTAATAAAGAACTTTTATCTTCACCATACTGCTGCTGTCCTGTGGATCCAGTTCTTTGCTGTGGTGATTGGGGGGGGCAAAACGGACTGCTGAGGTGGTTGGGGGGGGCAAAACGGACTGCTGTGGTGGTTGGGGTGGGCAAAACGGACTGCTGTGGTGATTGGGGGGGGGGCAAAACGGACAGATGTGGTGATGGGGGGGAGCAAAACTGACTGCTGTGGTGGTTGGGGGGAGGGGCAAAACGGACTGCTGTGGGGGGGGACAAGACGGACTGCTGTGGTGTGGGGAGGGGTGCAAAACGGACTGCTGTGGTGTGGGGGGGGGGCAAAACGGACTGATGTTGTGTGGGGAGTGGGGGCAAAATGGACTGCTGTGGTGGGGGGTGGGGCAAAACAGACTGGTGGGGGGTGGAGGCAAAACGGACTGCTGGGGTGTGGGGGGGGGGCAAAACGGACTGGTGTGGTGTGGGGTGGGGGCAAACAGTGGTGTGGAGTGGGGGCAAACAGTGGTGTGGGGTGGGGGCAAACAGTGGTGTGGGGGGGGGCAAACAGTAGTGTGGGGGGGGGGCAAACAGTGGTGTGGGGGGGGCAAACAGTGGTGTGGTGGGGGAGCAAACAGTGGTGTGGTGGGGGGGCAAACAGTGGTGTGGTGGGGGGGCAAACAGTGGTGTGGTGTGGGGGGCAAACAGTGGTGTGGTGTGGGGGGCAAACAGTGGTGTGGTGTGGGGGGCAAACAGTGGTGTGGTGTGGGGGCAAACGAAGTGAGGAGGGAAAGGAGAAAAGGAGAAGGGGGGGAGAGAAGGGGGGGTGAAAGGAGAGAAGGGGGAGGAGAAAGGAGAGAAGGGGGAGGAGAAAGGGGAGGAGAAAGGGGAGAAGGGGAGGAGAAAGGGGAGGAGAAAGGGGAGAAGGGGAGGAGAAAGGGGAGAAGGGGGGAGAAATGAGAGAAGGGGGGAGAAATGAGAGAAGGGGGGAGAAAGGAGAGAAGGGGAGGAGAAAGGAGAGAAGGGGAGGAGAAAGGAGAGAAGGGGGGGGAAGGAGAGAAGGGGGGGAGAAAGGAGAGAAGGGGGGAAGGAGAGAGCGAGGGAGGAGAGAAGGGGGGGAGAAGGGGGGGAAGGAGAGAAAGGGGGGGAGAAAGGGGGGGAGAAAGGAGAGAAGGGGAGAAAGAAGAGAGGGGAAGGGAGAGCAAGGGGGAGAGAAGGAAAGGGATAGAGAGGAGAGAAGGGGGGATAAAGGAGGGAAGGGGGGGATAAAGGAGAGAGGGGAAGGGAGAGCAAGGGGGGGAGAGAAACAAGAGGAGAAAACGGAGAGAGAGGAGAGAAGGGGGGGAGAAAGGAGAGAAGGGGTGGAGAAGGGGTGTAGAAGGGGGGGGGAGAAAGGAGAGAAGGGGGGAGAAACGAGATAAGGGGGGGGGGAGAAAGGAGAGAAGGGGGGGAGAAAGGAGAGAAGTGGGGAGAAAGGAGAGAAGGGAAGGGAGAGCAAGGAGGGAGAGAAACGAGAGGAGGAAATGGGGAGAGAAACGAGAGGAGGGAAGGGGGAGAGAGAGGAGGGAAGGGGGAGAGAGAGGAGGGAAGGGGGCGAGAGAGAGCAATGGGGGAGAGAGAGAGAGAGAGAGCAATGGGGAAAGAGAAGGGAGAGAAGAGGGAAGGGGGTAGAGAGAAAATGGACAGACACACACACACACACACACACAGCCCCTATTCAGCCAATGACACGCCCCCTCCCCTAATAGCCACGCCCCCCACTCCTGCTCTAAAAATGTTGCAGGACAGCGATCGCTCATGCTTGGAGAGCTGGTGACATCACCGCTCTCAAGCATGAGCGAGCTCAGCGGCAGCGTGGACTCAGGGCTGGATGCTACAGACAGGCACTGGCCTGCAGCAGGTTTGTTTATAGTACCTGTGTTTTATTGTTTGGTAATTGGGGAAGCCACCCAAAGATAGCTGGAGAATTGCTGTCTAGTTAATGCTCAGATAGAGCAAGGATTCATTTTGATGCTTTTGTTTATCCTGATTTTTGTCGGCTGGAGCGCCAAAGGAAATAAAAGACTTAACGCAGAGCTGGACTGACCTGTGATTGCAGATTACCCTAAAAGACAGTGAGTTTTAAGGAACCCAGACAAGAACCCTTCAGCCAAAAAAAAAGAGGATTTTGTCACATTTGGTGGAGAGTGCGGGCACCCACATGATATGTCTGAGGGTATAAAGTGACTTCATACTCACCATGGAGGAAGTTATCAAGGCATTGATCCAGTCTGCATCTGCACAACAGCAGTGTAACGCTGTGAAACAGCCGCTATCGCTGCACAGCAAGAGACTAACGCTGCACAACAGCCGCTATCGCTGCACAGCAAGAGACTAACGCTGCACAACAGCCGCTATCGCTGCACAACAGCCGCTATCGCTGCACAGCAAGAAACTAACTTTACACAGCAAGAGACTAACGCTGCACAACAGTAGGCTACAGCTGCACAGCAAGAGACCAACAGGATGCACGCTGAGGCACTCAGAGTGACCCTTGAGGAACAGCAAGGTGCCATCCGTGAGCTGTAACAGGAGATTCAGGCTGTGTCTGAGAGGCTGAGCAGGGACCCTGATGGGAGAGACCAAGGACTCGGCGATTCGGGACAGTAATTATCTTCAAAAGATGACTGCAACAGATGATGTTGAGGCGTATCTTCTGGTGTTTGAGCGCACAGCAGAAAGAGAGGGATGGCCAGCAGCTGAGTGGGCAAGCATACTGGCACCGTTCCTGAGTGGAGAACCTCAAAAGGCCTACAATGGCCTAGAACCAGCACAAGCCAGCGACTACAAGTCGAAGGACAAAATTCTGGCACGCCTGGGAGTGACCGCTGCAGTACGGGCTCAAAGGATCTACTTACTGTATGGTCGTATTCTCCTGACAAGGCTGCAAGATCCCAAATGTTTGACCTCATACACCTTGCCTGGAAGTGGCCTCAACCTGAGGTTAACTCGGCCAGCCACATTGTGGAGCTTTTAGTGATGAACCGCTTTCTACGGAGCCTACCTGCTACCCTGCACCGGTGGGTCAGTTAAAGTGACCCCCATACAGCGGACCAGCTGATTGCTTTGGTGGAGAGACATGTCGCTGCAGGAGAACTCCTGCGCCCTGCTCCAACTGAACAAACCCGCAATTCCAAGTCCCAGGATCCCGCAAAACCTGGTAAGAGTGTTCAGGGTTTAAGGGAAACTGCAGAGCAACATGGATATTCCCAATATCCCAGGGACCCTACTCCAGGAGCCAGGGGCGCATTCAGACGTAACAGATCTGGACAGTACTATATTGGTGAACCCCGCTTCAGCTAAATGTTAAGTAAATGTATGGGGGTACGGTGCTGATGGGTGACGTAATAAGTTAACAACATAGAGAAAAGAACCCACTTAAAGCACTCAATGACCCCTATGAAGTGTAATGATAATATTAAAAATAATCTTTAATGCTAAACTAATTAAAATAATGGGTGTTAAAATACATCAAATGGCACACATATATATTAACCCTAAGATGAGTATATATGACACTCCGGGTTAATGTAATAGAGGGACAGTTTGAGGTGAATTAGATCAAACGTGTCCAGAGAACTGATATGCAGTATTCCCTAATAGTGGTAGTTAGGTATGAGCAAAGGTGGGGGGGGGGGGGCTGCAAAATCACCTGTCTAGGTAAAATACAGGTCTCAAGGTGATAGTAGTGAAAATGTGAGACTGGTCAAAACGTTGCTATATATAGGCACGAAATAAATGCACACCAATCAGTGTGTGCTCACTAGGTATATAATATATTGCTTCAATGATGGAAGATCAATACTGTATATTCTCCCACATGTGACCACCTAGAAAAACAGCTAGTAAACTCCAAACGAATAAAGAGCTGGCTGTAATACACAGAACACAAATACTATGGCTAATAAGTTCCTATAAACGGTGTGGCTGTTGGTATACCTATGCACATATTCATGAATGTGCTACCACCGTTAGGAATGCTTCTGCCACTAATATAGCTGTGTATAAGTATAACGAGACCTGTCTAGAGTGTCAAACAAGTTCCAAGGTGGACAACTGGGGAAATAGGAGATATGAGACTAATCGTAGTCCTACTAATTAATAAGCAATATGTACACACTGATCAAGGGGTGCACTCAGCATATAATATGTTAATCTACAAATGGATAGTCAGTCACACATACCCACAAGCAAAACACCTAAAAATCAGATGATAAACTCCAGGATGTTATATAACTAGCTGTCAACAATAAACATAAATACCATGGCTACTAGACTCCTATGAGCGATGTGGCATGTGTATACCTGTGCACATATTCATGAATGCGCTTCCACCGTCAGGAGTGCTAATACCACTAGTATAACAGTGTATCCAAAGAGTTAAAGCAGCCCCAACCTCACCTAACGCTGCCGAGTCACCACACAGACTCCTGCCCAGGATAGAAGGGAGTACACGCGTGCAGTCTAGCAGCTGATTGCTCTGCAATTCAGAAGGCTGCCACAGAAGTCCTGACTGCGCGCGTGCACGTGACAGATGCCGACGCGCGCGTTTCGTGATTAGAAACACTTTCTCAAGGCTCAGTGTGAGCATCCTTCTGCAAACTCTTCTACACAAGGCAACAAACGGTGAGCTATTCTGACCACACTATGATCCCTGCTGTTTGCCTGCACAATTTAACCCACCAGCCCTTTACAACTTATTTCACTACAACCTCTCCCAACACTGACTGCACACAACTACCTCCTGCACTACTACTAACTCAGCCCACTGCATAGACCCAAGCATTGCAATGCAGAAAAACATCTGACAAGGTAAAGGCACACCCCTGCTGTTTAGTCTGCGCACACACACACTTGGCTCAAAACAGCTCCATGCAGCATTACCTACCTCTGGCATAATGAACCTACTTTTTACCTCCACTTTGTTCTTTCTCATGGCCTCATTGAAATGTTACTCTCTCTATCCACTACAAACTCCCCTCTCCTGGCACACGCCCAACATCACCATACTGTACACCCTGGATTACTCAAAAGCCTTGCACTATCTAACCCCTTGCTCCCCTGTTTTTTCTGTTTTTACAGTGGCGACACAGCTGAGTCTAAAGCGGCTGGAGCCGCAAGCTGGCGTGGAGTGCCGTTTTTTTCATTTTTTTCCCTCGGCGTGCCGCGCATCATCGATGCGTGGTCACGCTTCATCGGGAGTGTGCGCGCATGGCGCGCGTGCCCAGGGCTCCCTGAGGGAGCCCTGGGTTGCTCTATTGTGGGGGATGGCGGTGCGGGGCTCCGGGGGACCCGGAGAGGGGAGGGGGATGCCTCGATCGGAGGACCGATCCTCCGAGGCTCCGGCGCACACGCGGGACAACTCGGTGCGCGCCCGTGGGCTGTCGCAGCCGAGACCGGGTAAGTGTTAGACTCAGCTCTGCCGCGAAATTACGTATCTTTAAGGGATTTGGATGATCCTTACACCGGGTTGAAGCAGAGGGGATCGAAGTTTGTCTTTGGTTATCTTCGGAGATAACCCATTGGAGTCATTAATTATCTATTACTTTATACTATACTATTTTATTTCTGTTTCCTAACTTGGGGTAAGCGCCTAATGTTTCTGTTTTTTACTATCTAATGAATGTTGGTGGAGAACCCAGAAAACCACCACACCAACCACTGCACACTCAAATGGCAAACATCATAAAGTAACAACTTGCAAACAACCACTCAAATTTCTACTCATACTATTACTCTCTTTAGCTTGAAATCCAAAGATTTGCAGCGGAGCACAGCTGAGGAATGGGGCCAGCACCAGCAGTTGGAAGGTTAAAAATAAATATTTATTAAGGCAAGGATTTTATCCCACCTCTCTTCTATTACTCTCTTTAGCAGGTGATATTGAACATAACCCAGGCCCTCCCATTACAACTCTGTCCCATACCCCTGAGAATACCCCCTTCAAATTCCAAAAAGGGCTATCTGTCACCCATATAAATATCCGGAGTCTGCTGCCCAAACTGGATGAACTAAGGGCATGGTGCCTTATGCATAAACCCAAAGCCATCGTTCTTACAGAAACATGGCTAACCCCTAAAACCCCTGATGCACATATTGCCATTCAGGGATACTCCATTTCTAGGAGAGATAGGTCAAAGAGAGGAGGAGGGGTATTATTTTATATTGCAGATACCCTACAATTTACACTGTTAAATTGCCCCCCAAGCCCACCCTCTTTTGAAATCCTAGTTGGCAGAATCTGCCTCCCCTTTTCTAAGCCCATCTTGCTCGCTGGCATCTACCACCCCCCCTAAAGCCCCTCTACAATCTCTGACTGATATCACCCAGTTTCTTGGCTCCATTTCCTCTCTGAATGAGAAGAGTGAGCTGCTAGTTCTTGGGGATTTCAACTTCAATTGGCTTGACCCTAAAAACCACAAAATCCACACACAAATTAAATCGCTTAACCTATCGCAACTCATTTCCCAACCCACACGGACAAACCTGAAATCGCACAACTATTCCTTGCTAGACTGGATTCTCTCCTCAAATCCCAGCAGATTCCAATCCTCTGGAATCCTTCCTGACATTTTCAGTGACCATGCAATAGTGTATTGTGTAAGGAAAATTAAACCGCCCTAATCAAGCCCTAAAGTTCTCCTCACTAGAACATTTAGAAACTTTAACCCACAACAGTTTCTGGCTGACCTTACCAACTGCCCTTGGCACAGAATCGATTTAATTCCTGACCCTGATTCTGCGCTCGACTATTTCCAGTCCGAGTTCTTAAAACTCTGTGATACCCATGCTCTACTATGCAGAATAAGGGTACGGGTTGCTCACCTTCCATGGGTTCAGGGATGCCTTGTGGAAAAGCTACAAAGTAACTGGCACTACCAAGGATCTCAATCACTACAGATGCCTGAGGAACATGTGCACAAGGCAAACAAGGCATGCAAAAGCACAATATTACTCTGACAATCTCCTGCAGAATACATCAAACCCAGCTAACTTATGGAAGGTTTTCAACAACATATTCCAGCCTTCTAACCATCAACAGCCAAGTAATATTACTAAGGTTGATATTACTCTGACAAACCTCACCGACATTGCAAATGCATTCAATGATTACTTTGTGGGGTGTGCTACTAACTTATTAGCGAAACGCAACCCAAACCACAGACCTGAATCTCATCCTGGGAGTACCCCTATAGCCCCACCCCCTCCCAACACTGCCCAATTTTCAATTTGGCCAGTATCCGAAGAGGAGATTACACAAGCGCTCTTCAAATTAAAACTAAGCAGCCAATGTGGACCTGACTTACTTCAATCTAGGTTCCTAAGACTTGGTGCCCCTGCAATTGCCAAACCAATTGCTTCCATAGTCAACTCTATCCTGTCTGCAGGCCATATCCCTAAGACCTGGAAAGCTGTCAGAGTTGTCCCAATCTTCAAAAGTGGGGACAAAAACATTGTCTCAAACTACAGGCCAATCTCCCTTCTCCAAATCCTATCCAAAGTCATAGAAAATGTGTCCACTCCCAATTAAGCGATTACTATAACAAGACAAATTTCCCTAGCCAACTCCAATCTGTCTTTCGCCCCAAACACTCTACCGTAACTACCCTGCTAAAAGTTTGCAATAAAATCCAGTGTGGCATGGAACGGGAACAACTCACTGGTGCAGTATTCCTAGATTTTGCAAAGGCTTTTGATACAGTTGATCATGTTATCTTGCATAACAAACTCCAGAGCTCTGGAATAGGGAAGCATGCTTTAAACTGGTTTCAGTCCTACCTATCAGGTAGATCCCAACATGTGTTCATCTCAGGCTCTAACTCCAATCCCCTGGATATCACCTGTGGTGTCCCGCAAGGTTCTGTTCTGGGGCCCCTACTCTTCTCAGTGTTCATCAATGATCTTCCCACAGCTTGTTAGGAAGCCTCAATACACATGTATACAGATGACACAATCCTATATGCACACAGCCATTGCCTCTCTGACCTTCAACACATACTTCAGTCTGACTTTTTGAGACTCGAAAAATGGATTTCACAAAATAAACTGTTTTTAAACACTGACAAGACTGTAACAATGGTATTTGGGACTAAGACTAAATTTTTAAAGCTTCCAGTGACTGAGCTCCAGATTAGAACCAACACTAACACCACCCTAACTCCTGTTACTAGTTTTAAATACCTGGGCATATGGTTTGACTCCCACTTAACATTTGGGATGCACATTGATACCCTGACAACCAAGACCTATGCTAAAATAGGGGTACTTTACAGGAACAAATCCTCCCTAAGTCTCCTGGTCAGAAAGCATATCACACAGCAGATGCTAATGCCAATTATTGACTATGGAGACATAGTATATGGTTCGGCACCTCAAACCCACCTTAGCAAACTTGACACCCTCTACAATTCAATTTGTCATTTTGTTCTCCAATGCAATTATAACAAACATCACTGCGAAATGCTCAAAGAACTAGATTGGTCATCACTCGAGTCTAGGCACAAAGTTCACCTTTCCTGTCTTGCCTTCAAATTCTTTATGGGCAAGCTACCCAGCTACCTGAACAAGCCCCCACCCCTACCACATGCAGCACCTATCATCTGAGATCAGACTCCAAAAGACTGTTCATGGTCCCAAGGCTGAACAAAGTACCCGGACGTTCCGCCTTCTCTTACCGTGCACCCCAAAACTGGAACAACCTACCAGAGACTCTCACATCCACCACAAGTTTAAGTTCTTTCAAAGCTAAGGCCGTCACACATTTTAATCTGGTCTGTAACTGTTTCATAAATCCATAATATAATCTTTAACTGTGCATGCAATGACTTGTATATAATGTATAACCTGCTCATTTATGTAACTGTATTTGTAACCATGAATTATTTGTCTTAACTCTGTGCCCAGGACATACAAGAAAATGAGAGGTAACTCTGAATGTATTACTTCCTGGTAAAATATTTTATAAATAAATAAATAAATCATGCCTATAGTCAGGGAACATATGCAAAAAGCCCAGGAAGTGCAGAAAAACAGCTATAACTGTAAAAGCTAGGATCAGCGTGTTTAAACCTGCTGATAGGGTGTTAGTGTTGGTCCCTTCAGGGGAGAGCAAGTTCCTTGCAAAGTGGCCCATATGAAATCATTGAGAAAGTGTGTGTTGTTAATTACAAAGTAAAGCAGCCAGGAAGAAGAAAACCTGAGCAATTGTATCATATAAACTTGTTAAAACCTTAAAACATGCCGTGTAAATACATGTAAATACAGTATTAAAAAAATAAACTTTATATCAAATAAAACACAAAAACAGTATAAAATTAAACAACACATTACATGTAGTAGTTCCTTTGTTATATATTTACTTGAATGTCCGTGCGGTCTGCAGTATGTGGGTATGACAACGCGGGCTATAAAAAGACGTTTGTATGAACATATATATAATATTAAAACTCGTTTAGTCACACACAATGTGTCTAATCATTTTCTTCAGGTGCACAATAAAGATCCAAAAGGTTTGAGATGTGTAGGGATCGAGTGTATTACACCACACTGGAGAGGAGGAAACACATTGAGCCTATTGGGGATAAGAGAATCCTATTGGATCTATGAGTTACGTACTCTGTCCCCAATGGGCTTAAATGTGGAATTTGATTTGAAATCCTTTCTGGTGGGTTAGTACCAAAAACATCCATATAAACAGACATGCCACATATTATAGTGTCTAAATTCGCTTATAACTGTAGGTTCCTCTTACATATAATAAGCACATTATCACTAGTCTAATACATTTTATTATATCACATTTTTGAGTTAATTATTTATTATATATTTTTATTTTTTTATTTTTTCTTTCCTTATAATTATATAGTTTTTCTTTGAATACACAGATATATGTTGATAGTAATATATGTTATTTGTTAGATTTGTCATGTTTAATGTTGTGTGTAACGTATAACAGCTGTATATAAATAGCAGTAGCTTTTTGCTATATTATTCAATGACTTTTATATTACGCATGTGTTTGATTGTTAAAATCCATTCAAGAACAATGTCATTGCATGCACTGCGCATGTGCAACTAGCTACAGGTGAAACTATTTACCCAAATTGCGGATTTTGTACTTAAAGGACATTTCTGGACTTTCATTCTATATACCCCTGAGGAAGAGAGCAGGACGCTCTCGAAACGCGTAGGGTGGAGGTTCAAGTCCCGAGCACATTGGTACAGTATCCTCCACACATTGGTGAACTGTGTGTGCTGCCAACTAAACAACTCTTGTGGCCGTCGACGAGTTGAATCAGCTGTTGCGGTCCAACATTCATTCAGGCGCCCTTCCCGGCGTACTGAAGGAGTTCCTGCTAACAAGTTGCATCTACGAACAGACAGAGACGCCAGCTAACAGAGAGCAGCAGACAGACGAGCCGATGGTGGCCCGTGGCTGACATCGTGCTGAATCAGCTGTTGCTGCGTTCTATCTGCTCGGGCGCCCTTCCCGGTGCTGCAGGAGTCCCCGCTTGATGAGCTGCACCCATGAGCCGTTGGAGACGCCAGTTGAGCAGAAAGCAGCACACAGGTGAGAGGGGATACTCTCTAAATTATCCACTGCCTGCAAACCTATTCCATCTGGTGAGTAGGCATTGCTATCATCATCCTTGGTGCTACGGAGTGCAAGAACCATCTATTCGGTTTTTTATTGTTCAATAATATATGTCCATGTAAATTGTGCATTATATTAATTATTAATTGTTATTAAATGATTTTACTGTCCTAAAATACCAATCCAGTTTTCAGCTGTTATATGTTGTCTTAAATGTTGTTTGTTTAACTTTTTAACAGTATTACGCTATGCGCTGTGCTTTTTCTTTGTTTTCAAGCTCATCGTGAGGATCTACGTTTCTTCACAGCCAACAGGCTTGGCTTTCGTATATCCTTTAATAGTAGTAGAATATATAGGCACCCACGGAACTATTCCCTGTCTATACTGTTATCCTGACCAGGGGGTCAGGCTTTGTGTCCCAGGCAGCCCCTTATATATGGTTTAACAATTTGTATAAGGTATTAGTTACTACACTACATTTATTGCGGTTAGCGCTACCTGTTTTGTTGTTTAGGTCTTTCAATACCAACAAAATAGACACATGGACACGGTTCATTTCCTGTATTTTATTTGTTTATTTTAGACATACACACTTTAATTAATCATTATAAGCAAGTGGAGTCATATATTATTTTTACAGCATTAAAAGTGAAGTTTTAACTGCCTCTGAGTGCACCATTACGTGTGCTTCTTTTTGGAGAGTAATTATACAATTTAGTTACTCTCTTGTTTTGATAAAATTGTCTGGTAACACATGCAAAAACATTGTGCTTATTTTGTGCCCAGGGAAAGGTCTACCGCCTGCTGGGAGAACCAGCAAAACGAAGCCAGAGCTTTATTCTGCTTCGACAGCCTGGCGCCAAACACATTGGTGTGCATGGAGCCCTGAACTGGCTTGATTCGGCTGAGAAGGAGCCTCATCAACACCCACAGGATTGGCTAGTTTCAGGCCCATAGGGAAAATAACAAAACACTAGATGGTGCTCAAACACTCCTAAAATAATAATAAAGGTGAAATAAATCCTATTAACAATATATGTGATGACAAATAAAGTGATGTGCAATATACAGTGATAATGTGAAAAAAACAGTGAAACACACAGTATATAAGTAGGGGAACCGACTTCACTCAAACCCTCAACCAGACTGTTCCAAATAGTCTGCACACAAGTAACTCTCCAAATCTCACAAATGGAGGTTCACTATCTTAAGGCAGAATAAAGGCACGAACAATGTAATGGTGCGGTACAATCTCACCGCTCCCTCTCACACAGTACACGCCAGCAGTCTCTTCCGCATCCGTTGGGTCCGATGCGTCACTTCCAGTCACATGATCTCGTTCTCCGAGGACATCACCGGCTCCTTAGGATAAGGCTGCGTTCTCTGTCTCTTGCGCCAGCTGCTGTGAGCTAACTAAATGCGTTTCGACGTTGCTAATGACGTCTTCTTCTCCTGAAGAGCCTTTATTCTGCCTTAAGATAGTAAGCCTCCATTTGTGAGCCTTGTTTTATCTGTTCATAAAGTATCGTGTTTGATCTGCACTATGCTTCTATATCTCTTTGTCCGAGATTGCTGACTACCACCATAGACTATCCAGGGCGGCTAGCAACACTGGATCGGTCTCAATATTGCCTGTTAATCCCTGCTCTATTGTGAGTAGGCCTTTTTGGGTTTAAATATAATTGTTTCACTGTTGTAGCTTTATTGCACTATGTAGATTTTCTTTATTTTTTATGGTCCCTACTTCGCTCCCCTGGATTTGGAGAGTTCCATAGGGGATATAGGAGGGTTGAACCTACCCTACAGGCTCTGGTGGCAGCGCATAGTCACCTGTCTGGGCACTCATCAGTGATCTGTGGCAGTGAGTTACCCCGTGAATTGACACAAATCATTCTCAGAAGAAATGCACCAACATTCCTATGCACATGTAGTATTAACCAGATCTACTGTTTCATTTAAAATAATTCATCAGGACAACTCAAATCCAATTCACAAATATATACATAGCGAGGAAGTCATCAGCCATCCAGCTATTCTATTTAGCTTAAGGGTCTGTGCTTCAACAATGAGGTCAAAAAATGTAATAGGACTCTGAACATTCCACTAACAACCAGCTGCCATAAAGCAACTTAATCTTCAAGTATCTCACAAGTAAACCCAATGAATAAACAATACAATTATCACTCATCACCACTGACCTTGATTAAATCACTTGTGTTTCTGCTGCTTGCTTTTTTTTATCCACAGTTGAAGATAAAATCTTGTTTATACAATGACTCCCTACTTATACATAGCTGGTACTCCTCTAAAGTACTAGTACTGACCCTATGAACTTTGTTTGTGTATTTCTGCTATTCTCCATTCATTAGGTACTGAGTTCAGCAACACAAGATCTAAAGGATGGAATAATATCGGCGCAAGGTTCTTTTCAGTTCCTGCCTAGACTGCTCATACTCAAGCAAATCTCCTTGGGATGTAAGTCTCAATGTACCTTCTCTTCTTAAACACCTTAATTATAATAAATTAACAAACGCAGCTCTGCTTGGGGAACAAAGGCACATCATAATAAATTTAGGTCATAAACTATTCTACAAGGGATTGCTGGTTTAATTATGCACTGAGAACATTACTTGTCTAACTTCAAGAAGAAACACAATGGTGATAGTTGAGGACTGACCATAGGAATAATTATCTGATATATGGAGAGGAGATACAATACTGTATAGGCCTTTGCTTGGAAGACAGACATGGAAGGTAAGATTCCTCTAGAGCAGTGGACTCCCCCGACCCTAATTAAATCCGAACATGCTCTGCTGACAGGAGAGCTTCCGGAAGGTAATTATATAGCTAAACATTAGAATTGAAGGGAAAATAACCCAACCTATTCAGCCTAACAGAGTGTGAGGTGTCAGAGGGAAGAAATAAAATGATGCCATAGATGAGTTAGAGGAGAATAGATAAAAAGAAAGGAGTGGAAGTAATAAAGAAATTGAGTTAAAGAGAGAAGCAAGGACCAGTATGTTATATGCTATGTTTACCATCCTGAGCACTACTTTTTTGCCAAAATCTCCAACAATTCTCTATTTTGGAAACCAAAAGTGATGTATAATATTTTTGGTCTCGTACATCATAATCTCCATTGTAAGTTCTTTCAGCTATATATATATATATATATAAAACTATAGCCAATGCTAATTACATGGACTGTACAGGTGGATGAACTATTCACATTATTGCATAATCTGAACATTTTGTACATTACCAGCTTTTGGGCAAAAATGACAAGCTTCAATCACCAGAACCCAAAAAGTTGATCAAGGATAAAATTTCACCTGAGATTGAGAACATTTTTACAACTTGTTGCAACATTGCACATCTATAATGGACACCTTAATTTAAGGTGCTTTGCACTGCTAATATTGAATGTATATACCTTCCCTACAGCAGCTCCTGACTTTGTCAATAGTTCTAACCATGCCCAGACACACCATTGATGAGCTGATTTCTTTCAAATGCAGCTCTGGAAACAACCTCGCATAGTATTAAAGAGTTACAAGTGCTGCCTGAACCCATTGTCAGTACCACACTATAAGGAGTAGTATGAGTGTAAACACATGAATATCATCCTGGGACATCCAGCAGATTGGGATTCTATCAATGCAAATTTACACTGTCATATAAGAGCGAGTGTAAATTTAATCCAAGAAGACACCAGTTATCAGGGCTGCTAACAGAATTTGTTTTGCCCAGGACACATTTGAAGAATGGGGCCCCCTCACAAATGTTAATCACATTTAGTATACTTTGCCCCATCATGTATCTTTGTTTCCCCCTCATGTCTTTCTCCTTTCCCCCTAGTCTCTCTCTCACACTCTTCATGTCATTCCTTCTTTTCCCCGTGTGGCTCTTGTCTGCTCTCCCCTCCTCTCATGTATTTCTCTTCTTTCCCCCTCATCTCTCTCTTTCTTTTCCATCTTCCATTGTATTTTAATTCTTTCCTAATGTGTTTCTCAATGATGTTGCACCCGTACCTATTTATTTCCTCCAATGTCTTTCACTCCCCCCCCCCTTGACTGTCTTATTTTCCACTTCATGTAATTATCTTTAATTACTTTTCTCACCATCGTGTCGTTCTTTTCCTCTCTTATGTATTACTCTCCTACTTTATTTTCTCTTTTTTTCCTAGTGTCTTCTTTCCTTTCATGTCTGTGTTCCACTCCCCTGATTTAACCCTTCCCTCTCCCCTTTCTCAGCCACATGCTGCAGCTTCAACCCCCCCATGCTGCCTTCCTTGAGGCCCCGCCCACTGACAGAGCCCCACCCAATTATGGAGGCTCTGCCGGGCGGAAGGAATGCCCCCTCCTTGTGCTTCCTGCAACTCAAAGGGCCCTCTGCTGAGAATTCCTGTGTATGCAGGGAGCAAGGCCCCTAAATATACCGGGCCCGAGACAGCAGTCCTTGGTATATTCCCCTGTTGGCAGCCCTGCAAGTTATTATCGATCATGCCAGCTAATCTAAGAGATGAGTAGAACCACAAATACTTAAAGTTCTTGGCTGCAGGTGCCAAGGATGACTAGGGGTGTATATCAATGTGTTGATTGGTCCCTTTTTAAGACCCTTCTTATATTCAGCTGAAGTGCTGGGATTGTATAACACATTGAATAACAAGAGACAGTGTTCATACTCTTGGAATTGTTGCCAGCACTTTTGGTGTATAGACCCTAAAGGAAGATGTAAGCTAAAAGAACAATGATATATTATTATATACAACCAATTTGAGGCTTCCATTATTCACCCATCATTTTCACTCTGGTTCATCGTCGGCCAATTAATCAAGGTGCTTTGCATCAATCTTGCTCTGTTTGGGCCGGAGAATGTTTTGAGCAGTTGTTAGAGTTGGGAGACAGGCCAATATTATAATGAGAGACGACAGAGAAGCCCAATGCTACATCCAACATGACAGAAACACACAGTAAAATACTTATATATTCTCTTGAAATAGGGTCATTTAGTTTAACCCTTTGGCCAAAGCGCTGTAAGCTTGCGAGCCACGACAAGGCAGACCCTGCTCACAAGTCCTAACACTACCAGATAAAATACTAATATACCTCTATTAGGATTAAAATTCTCATTTACCTCTATTAGGAGGGAGAAAGACCACAGAGGGTCTATATCCAGCAGAATGAAAGGACCTGCAAACTAGGGAAGTGGGGAGGGGCGGGCTTAAACCTGGGAAGGAGCCACCAACCCCCAACAGCTTGCTGGGGTTCTGTGTTCAATATTATAATGACACATATCAACATTTGTGTACAAAACTGGTGTTTTTCTGTGCTATTTGCATCAGCTAATAATCCACCAGTTTTAGGTGACATTGACGTGTGTGTGTGTGTGTGTGTGTATATATGTGTGTGTGTGTGTGTGTGTGTGTGTGTGTGTGTGTGTGTGTGTGTGTGTGTGTGTGTGTGTGTGTGTGTGTGTGTGTGTGTGTGTGTGTGTGTGTGTGTGTGTGTGTGTGTGTGTGTGAAAGTGCTATATTTAAATGCAAGATTTAGCAGGACAATTTCTGCAACTATTGTCCCATGTACGGTTGCCAGGTGTCCAGTATTGAAATGGTCTGTCCTGTATTTAGATACTCTGTCCAGTAAAAATTTGAGGTAATACTGGACATTATGGTATTACCTTCCTGAAATAGTGACCTGACCGGCTCGGGGGCTGCAGGGTTTCCCTGAGTTGGGCTGTTGCTACGGGGCTGAGCAGCTTCCTCCATCCTGATTGCCTGCTGCTGGGTAATGCGGCCAATCAGAAGGAGGTGTCAGGAGCCTAGGGGTGGGGCTAATGAGAGGAGGAAACAGCATGGAGTGGTGAGAGGGGGTGTGCGTGTGCATGTCTCGAGCACGTCGCCCCTTTCCCCATTGTGTTCAGTATTTTTAGACCCATGCCAAACAGGAAATAACCTGCAGGCAAGGATTCTGGCTAGTGAAATGCAAATCAGCACAGTTATTTTTAGTTTCCTATCTATTTTGCACATGACCTCCCTGGAGCTTCTTACTGCTGCATTATACAGCATGTACTGCTAAGTCTGTGGCAAGAAGTACATAATCAGTACACCCATGCCCGGTGGGCTGATTTGCATGCAGCTAGTACCTGCTTCCCTGAGTCCTTATCTGCAGCTTAGCCTCTCCATGACAAGAAACAAAAGGGTGGTGCATGGAAAACATACACACACTCATGTGCCCTCTATCTTTGCTGTACAGTGAAGGGATTTGTGTCACTATTTTACTAAGATAACCATGTCTGGCAGGGCAGTTTGCATGCAGCATGAAAGCTTCTGATTCCTGTGCCCTAGAGGTGCTATGAATAAGTTTAGCAGCCAAGTCCATGTGTGAAGAGAAATCTCATACCTCTTCTATCTGTGAACCTATGGTGCTATATGTAAATTAACGTCTTAGCAGGATAGTGTGTGTGTGTGTGTGTGTGTGTGTGTGTGTGTGTGTGTGTGTGTGTGTGTGTGTGTGTGTGTGTGTGTGTGTGTGTGTGTGTGTGTGTGTGTGTGTGTGTGTGTGTGTGTAAGGAAATTTTGCACTTACAACTTTTAGCAGTGCTGTATATAGATAGCATTGAGAGGTTTAGCTGGGCAGTAGCAGATGCATAGGGTAATATTGCACTGGTCACTGGCCACACTGTAGCAGATCTTCCCATCATTATTGAGTTTCCTCAGCACTGAAACAATTCAGTTTACCAACATCAACCTTGTATACGGTTTCCCCACTTCACCTAACCATAGCATTTTAATGGGACGTATCCATTTCATTTGTGTTCTGCTAAACACCCTGCAAACTGCTCCCTGCTCTGAAGATTCTCGTTTATCAGCTTTTTTTGTGCAATTTCTTATTGTTCCTGTGACCTATTTCTTTTTATATTCCTGCCAAAATACCAGCATTAATCTCTTTCTCTCTCTGCCTGAAGGGAAACAGAGTAATTGGATTTATCTGCTTTTGGAAAGTGTTAGATTTAAAAGAAGGGAGTACAGCAGAAAAAAAAATACTCTTTGTTTTCATCAGTGGCACAACTCTGAAAGGTGCTTGGATAGAGAGCGAAGATGTCTTTTTGGATACCTACCTTCTTTTGATACACGGATGTAATGAACTTACAACTTATAACTTGCCTCGCGAAAAAAGCATTTTGTAAACAACATAACAGCATCATTTGATTATTCTAGCTAATATGTCAAATTGGTAGCTTCTTTTAAAATGACTAAGTCATTGGGGACCTTGACATCCAACGTACAGTAAATCCAGTGTTTCCCTTACTCCAGCAGATAACGCGCGAGAGATCCTCAGGCTTAACACAAAAAGAAAGAAGCTAAAGGAATTTGAACCCTCCCAAGTTTCATCTTACCATGTTACAAATAAATGAGTTACATTGCGGGACGGGACTAGGCAGCAGTCTGCTTGTCCTTATAATGTCGAAATGATATCATTAACATTTAATCATCTAGGCTACTAACAATTACTGCAAGAATATAACTTAATTAGGAACAAATGGTAACAAATGCACACATCAGAAATATGTGATACAACAAAGAGCTACAAAAAGTAAGACTTATCCTAGAAAGCAGGTCAAGTTTCCTTAAAGCTGCAGTTCAGGCAATATCCTGCATGTGTGTTTTTTTTTTTTTAATAAATCAGTTCTGTAGTAAGAAAACATACTTTTAGCATTTTCTGTTTTTAAAAAAACTACTTTGAAAGACCAATTTTCTTGTATTCTATTTTAACAAGCATGCTTGTTCCTTTAGCAACCATTTACATTCCCCATATTTAAAGATGTCGCCAATCTTTGCCGATCAATAGACGGAGAACGAATTGACCGGCAGCTATGCAGTTTTTTTTTTTTAGGTAAGTATAGATTGCCCACATGAAACTATTGAAGTTAAAAAAAAAAAAAAAAAAAAAAAAAAAAAAAACGGAGCCTGAACTGCAGCTTTAAATGTATTTTTGTTGTTTTTTTTTTTTTTAAAGAAAAATATAGTACTGAAATATTTTTCTTTCAATTAAACTATATTGGGATGTGGACAGGAAAAATTTAACAGAAATAGTGTATATTATTTTTACTTTTCAGAAAAGATTTAAAAAGCTGTGGTGTATTTATATACATTCTTACCAACTGTGAGTGTACATTTGTCTTTTTAAACCTTTTTATTTTTAATTACAAAAATGATCTACATTACTTATCTTTTTTTTTTTCATCTGCGGTCCATCCCCATATAGTTATCTGAATGGGAGACCCAAGAGAAACCTCATGTTAGAGCAGAATAGATGTTAATACAGAAGATACTGAATGATATGGACTCATAAGGACATTTTCAATTGGTCCGAATTCATTATTCTGCTCAAAACACCTTTATTTACAATTTTCTGTATTATATTTAATTATTATATATTTGTCACTTTAGATCACTTTTTAACACATATACATATGTATATATATGTTCCACCCTAAGGATGGTCCCGTTTGTGGACCGAAACGTTGGTATTTTGTGCCTTGTCACCAATGCAGGTCTTTCATCTGCTTTTTGCCTGACGAAGCCTTCCTGGCGAAACGTTGCATTGGGTGTCTTCTCCGGCTGTCTCCTGATTCAGCAAGTCAGCTGTGTTCCGGTTGAGCAGCTGTGGGCTGTGTTGTGCTGTGTTTGTGCAGGGAGCCTGCGTGTGTAAATCACTTTGTGCAGACAACTAAGGGTGGAGGTTCAAAGGAGCACTACTCTGTTCTCTGAATGCCACTGGTTAACCCCTTGTTTGCGTGGACCGCAGGACTGCAGGGACTCATGAGTGTATACCCTTGGTTCACGTGAATATGCTGTTGTTGTTTTGGGGGGCTTACTACTATTTTTTCACAGATGTCTCTGTGTTCATCAGAGATCCCCACTATATCAGCTTATAGCACACTAGCTGATATACCCGACGTTGCCCGGGATTTCATTTTCCCGCTCCCCCCCTCTCTCTCTCCACATTCCCCTCTCTGTCTCCCCCCTTTCTCTTTCTCCCCCATTCACCTGAATCTGTTCCCCCCCCACACAGCTCCGCCCTCCCCACTGCACAGCTTGCCCCCCCCCCACTGCACAGCTTTGGCTCCCCCACTGCACAGCTCCGCACCCCCCTGCACAGCTCCGGCCTCCCCCTCCTGCACAGCTCCGGACATCCCCCCCCCTCTGCACAGCTATGGACATCCCCCCCCCTCTGCACAGCTACAGATACCCCCCCCTCTGCACAGCTCCGGACCCCCCCGCACAGCTCATTGGCCCATGGGTACACCCGTCCCCGGCGCTCCTTCGCTCCCCAATACATCTTTAAGAGTGGGCAGTAATAGCACGGGACTATATACATTTCTTGATACTTGCTTCCATGTATCCACCTCTGTTCGTTACTGCTCATTAGGGCTTCATTCTTTCTAGCAGCATACACTCCTTCCCAGTATATGATACCACATGTATTGCCACTTGTATCCATCTGTAATTGCTACTTTCCACCAGGGTTTACTATGTATCATATATGCATTGGTTGTGCTAACACTCTAACATATGTACTTACATCTTCCCTGATATGAGGTGTATGTACCCTGATCTGAGGTGTATGTACCCTGATCTTAGGTGTATGTACCCTGATCAGAGGTGTATGTACCCAGTTTTCAGGAGAGTTTTACATTGACCCCTCTGGGACCTTAACGATTTTCTGTGAGGTTTAACTGTGAGGCGTACCCTCAGGCGTACTTTCTCTGTCTAGTGGTACTGAACTATTATGTGACACTATTTGGTACCTCCTCACACCTTGTTTGCCGACATTATTGTTTTTTGACTTTAGCACTTTGGAGACGGTCTAGTTACATATGTTTTTTAAATATTTTTTTTTTAGCACTTTTGTCTGGTTTGTCATACCTTTGATTGCATAGTTAATAATTTTGTAATTTTCTTTACCCGCACTTATAGTGCCGGCGACAGGGAGGCGACGTCAAAACAAATGCATTGCCGCAGTCGCGTGCGCTTATAGTAAGCGCACCTTATTTCCTTTTTTCAATATATATATATATATATATATATATACACACAGAGTTAAACTTAAAGTGGGTATATTTTCTCTTTAGCACACTTTTTCGCTTTGATATTCCTTTTAATTACAAATCATAAAATATGTATTTAAGCCTCAAGGGGGAGATTCACTAAGGTCTATTGAGACGTAACGCACCCGATCTGGCATTAACCGCTATTCAAGTCAATGGTCAACATTGGGTGTGTCACCCTGCAACCGACTTTAGCGAAGCTACTCTTAAGCTGGAAAACCATTATTTCCTATGAGCGGAGTTGACAGGCATTTTATAAACGTAATGAAATCTGAAAAATACAAGCAAGAAAAAAGTTGTACTCAGCTCAAAACTAAAGTTACTAAAAGGGGACATCACCAAAGATTTATTTACCTGAACTGTATCATGAATTATGTCTTTTAAAAGCACTAGGCCTAGCTATTGGGTTATCAACTGTTACAAATAAACAGCTTTAGTAACGAGTTCTGCTTAGTATATTTATGAGTATTTACTGCTCTCTGATGCTCTGCCACAGTTGCAAATTCCTGTTTCAATCAAGTTACATGAGTTGACACGAGAGGTCCTGGAAACACCTCTAGTTTCACCAGTTACATCCTCCTTCCTCACCGGGGAGCCAGTGAGGGTTGTAATTATAACTATCAAGAATCAATTGGACAAGTTAATCATCAGCTGTAGGAGAGAGAGCAGTATCATGCTCTGGAGCCACGTGCCAGAACTGTGGTGTAACTCTGCAATTACAGGACGCCCAGCGCCTCCCTCTGCACATAGCATACTGTGTACTACATTGCTCCCTGAGTTATATATCTGTACATGGGACCCTATTCAGTATGCAGTGAATCCACTCCCATGTGCTGGAGAGGCTCCAACTAAATGAAATGCACAACAATCCCCTCCAGCATGGGAAGAGCCTTTACAGCATACTGAATAAAGGTCTAATGCACACACACACAAACATAAATATCTATCTATATAAACACACACACACATATATATATATATCAAATAAAAATATCACTTGTGGGCAGATTCACATGTTTTAGGCAGGTATACCCGCCATAACTTAAAACGTATATACTGTATATATAACAACACAGAAAGCAAGAAAACCCACGTAAAGCACTCTGATAATCTAGAAAGTGGAGGGAAAGGTATTGACCTCCATATCACCCAGCGTCATCCGCACATCAATCCGCAGGTCCAACCAGGTCCAAACGCTGACCCCTCACCGTAGATGGTGAAGGTAAAGAGGAAGGCTATTGTAGGTCCCTCCACCTATCTGACGAGCAACACGGGTGATATTTACCCTTTATTCTGAGAGCTAAGTTCTGGATATTTGATTCATGCACATAGACTGCTATTTGTCCACTACTGCTACAGTCCCGTCTCCCATGATACATATATGGGATATTGAAGATGTGCAAAGATTACCATGTCCACTTTTACTATTGACATTTTGGGACTCCTTTTTCTATTTCAATCAGCAGTGCTTACACTATTTATCTCCAGCCTGCACTGTTTGTGCTGACACACTGCTAGTATTATCTAGCATTCTATGGACATTATATGCTCTCTCAATTTGTGGAACTTGTATCCCCAACAATGGACCTCTGTCCTTTGAGTGTACTAATAATTTCTGGCCTCTTGCTCAGTTCAGTTCCATTAAGTGTATTATTTTTTCCAGCTGCATATATGTGCTGTGTGGACTGGACTGGACGGGCCGGTCATTACTCTCAGTGGGAACTTTTAGATCCCACTGTCTGTATAGGCAATAATATCCTGCTCACTCTGCTGCTGTTATTATGCTATCAGCACTTCATTAGAGTTAGGTCTTTGTCCCTTCAGTCAATTTATTTCAGTGCCAGTGGGCGTGTTGTTATTACTTTGTTAGGCTTTCTTTAGGTCCCGCTTGGTCTTAATCTGTTTTTTTTATTCATTTCTCTGTGTAATTGGTTTAATAACATTTTGTAGTTTCTATATTATCCGAGTGCTTGATGTGGGTTTTCTTTCTTTCTGTGTAATATATTTTCCACATAGCACAGCCACCCGCATTATATTAGCTGTACTTTGTGGCTTTTGATAATTATTATTCGTTAATGATTTGTTGACGCGGTTATTTGTGTGTTATATATATATAATTAGGGAAAATACAAGTAATAGTGAAAACGTCGAATAATGCTAATACTGTAGCTCAGATTTATATGTGGTGTTTATTCTGCAGAGTAGTTCACTCACTGATGTCACCCTTTGGTCAAACTTCTCTGCTCATACCTTTTTTTCGTTATCCTTCATTTGAATGGCCAGCTAGGACTTGGTAGGTTAATGCCAGCTGGGATGTAGTAGGTTAATACCAGTGAAAACACGAAGAAGGCGGGATCCACTTCATATCATTATAATACGTGTTATAATTACCTCCTCCCCCAACTTCTCGTAGTCAGCAATTTCACTGGCGTCATATCTATAGACTCAGCGCTGTTTATTGAGTTTACATCACAGAGCGGAAATAGTGAGGATAACCTTATAGAAGTACATCAGTTGCTGTACTTTGTGTCATGCTTCAAGGGTACAGTACTGTAGGTTGAACTGATGATAACACATTTTCTATATGCCTGGGGTTCTTTTTAGGAAAGTGTTGTTTTGTGCACATGCCTTTTTCATATTAACGTTTGCAACTCATTGCAAAGGTTACATTTCTGACGGCAAAATGCGTGAAATGTAAAAAGAGATTTTCGCCATTTCAGAGTTGGTGAAAGCTTGGTGTTATTGACTGTTCTATAATCACAGGGTGGGAGAACTCATGCTAAACTCATATCTATATACTTGTACAATGCATCAAGTTGAAGAATGTTTGAACAAACAGTGATATATGTATTCTTTCCCCTGTTTTGTCTTGCTTGTGTTAGTGATCGATTTACAGTAGGAAGTAGAAGGTGGTTGCATTACATGGATTATAATACGAGGTATCAAATACAGCATCTTGATACATTTTTTTTCCTTGTGGCAGAAAATCCACCGGTTCTGGCTAGGAATAAACCTCTCAAGCAAACACTGGTGTTAAATTTAAGAGACATAACTAGCAATATGACGAAAGAGGCAAGATTTTTTTTTTTAAATTTGGGCATGTATTTAGAATGGTGTTTAATACACAGAGCCATATTAACTAAGAAGAGCAAATCGACAAGACACCTTACAGACCATTCACTTAAATTAAGTCAGGGGTATATGCAGGAAGAGTCACAAATGTAATATGTGGTGTAAATTGAAGCAAGTAAACCAAAAAGTATATTGCATGTGCGTGTCTGTGTACAAACTTTGGCAAGTGTAATGTAACGGTAAGGTAGGTATATATATATTTATATTTTATATATAAATGGAAATATTACTGTATGCTCGTTTGCATGTCTTAGACAGGTCTGCAACCCCGCCTTTCACCTTTATCACCCAGCACACAGCACTTCCACTGCAGCAAAGGATTCTGGGAAATGACATGCAAATGAGCACAGTGCCACCTTTTGCTTCAAAACCATTGAAAGGCGGGGTTGCAGACCTGTCTAAGACATGCAAATGAGCATACAGTAATATTTCCATTTGCTATACTGTATGCTTTACTGTGAAGGGTTTTTGTCACTTTTGTTTATCCACCATAACACACACACACACACACACACACACACACACACACACACACACACACACACACACACACACACACACACACACACACACACACACACACACACACACACACACACACACACACACCCTCTCTGTGCATCATTTCCTAATGTTTCTTTTTTCATTGTCACATTGATATAAAATGTACCCATGTACCAAGCAGATATGTACAGTAACACAGCACAATGCATCAGGCGTGCTTTCAGACACCGAAATAAGCTTCACATGTAACAAGTCACATAACGACCTTCATCAATACCCACAATGTATTTTAAGTTTAGTATTGCTTTTTACAACTACATTATTGAATTACCCGAAGATGACCAAAATCATGTTATCATTGGTCCCAAAGTGCCTTTCAGTTTTGGAATGTGTAGTGTGGCATCGCAATGCTTTGTACATATGGGCCACAGTGCGCTTGGTATATGTGATATGTATATGTTAATATGAGAAAGGAGTAGTAATAGGGGAAAACACATAGCTTATACACATGATGTTGTGTGTACGGTTTATATGCGAGAAGGGATCACTATGATGTTAACTAATCTCTATACACTCAATGGCAGGAGCAGGGAGGGTTATAGATGTTGATTTAAAGCACTGATAGATACTCCTCAGAGGCACAAGCTGTCTGGGTCAATGCAAACATTGCCCTCTGCTGGTAAAGAGCTATCATGACAGGTTCAGCAAAAGTCCCACAGCCTGACGTTAACAGGTGTGTACAGTATATTTATTGTGTATTAAAAAAAAATCTGAAAATATATTTGTGTAATATATACATGAATATATTGTTGGATAATATAAAATAAGCATACATAGTAGATGAGGTTGAAAAAAAAGACATAGTCCATGAAGTTCAACCTACAGTATGCTAAATGTAGACGTTTTTTCTACATGACATTAACAGCCACACTGCTTCCCTGCTCCCCAGGACACTGCATGCTGCCACAGCAGGAGGGACGTGCGCTCTGTATACAGCATATTACAGCAGACAAAGGCAGAGAACCGCGTGCAGGAATCTAACACACGTCCATTGATTGACATAATAATAATAATGTCTTATTGAACCAAAACTCATTCCTTATTCTTCTTGCTGCTGCTTCTTTTATTTCTTCCCGTGCTCTGCCAATCTCCATCTATCTCGTACCGACCTGTGTCTGCCTCACCTTTTCCTCCCCCTCTTTTATCTGCAAATATTACATATCTTCAGCAACAATGCATGCTACAAACTGTGGCGGTGCACATGGCGTTATACTCTGGCTGCGCTTTTATTTTCTAAATGTCAATATGTCCCTGTGGGCTTGTATGCTTACATACATGTAGCAGCAGTCAGTGTGTGCATCCGTTTTAATGCATACTGTATATAGCATGTAAGTGTCATACTGTCAGTATGATTAATGCTGTATTTGTGGCACAATTGTCCTTGTCATTGTTATTAATGTGCATATGAAGTTGAAAGTTTGTAGCATTGCTTTTTATGTGTATGTAGAATTAAGTGTTTTGTCAAAGGCAATATGCCATGTTGCTGTTTATATATGTTCATATACTGAATACTGTTGGCAATTACTGTACGTGTAACTGCATTTTATATGGTATTGTTAGTATACTCCGGACAGTATTTCTATGATAAGGGAGACGACAGCACCGTTATGTTGATAAAAAAGCACAGGGGAAGCCACAGGTGTCAACACAGATAATACTGTAAGTAACATATTGAGAGAGAATAATCAGTGTCTGTGCCCATATGCACACACAGTCCTGTTTCTTCTCCTTTGCTGACAGATGAGTGAACACCGTATTGTATTGCTGTTCCTTCTGGAAACCAGGCTGTTAGGTCTTCTCCAGCATACCCAGAACCCCACAGAACAGACCCATCTCCACTCTATGGCCACTCCAGGGTAACATTAGTTCTTCTTTACCTTTTTTGTCATTCTCAGAAGACAGACCAAACTGCCAACATATACACCCTAACATATTTTCCCCATCCCTCACAAAATCTCCTCTTCCCCTATGTAACACAGTATTATATTCCAGCATATCCACCCCACATAGAAACTGGTTTCCATACGGTCATATAGACCCTCTCCTTATATAAGACTATCTGTGCACAGAGCGCACCCCTCTGCTAATAAGTTCCCATTTAAAGGGATCCACTTGCAATAGGAACCCCACAGCACACACAGATTCACATATAGACGAATCTTTACCTCAAAGACCAAGCACATATAGAATCCCATATAATAGTGTCCCCCATAGTACATAACAACTCCTATATAAGAGATCCCCAGCACAGACATCTATATAACTGACCCCACGCACACAGAGACCCTTATATAACTAACACACCACCATACACCGACCCCTATATAAGTGACAACACAGTACACACAGATCCCTATAAAAGTGAAAAGTGTCTGTGCGTGCTGGGGTGTCAGTGTGGGGGGCCCAGCCCATAATACCGATCCCTGTATAACTGAACCCCAACACACACAGACCCCTATATAACTCACCCCCCAACACACACACAAACCCCTATATCTCACCTCCCCCCAACACACACAGACCCCTATATAGGTCACCCCACGAAAGAGCCCATCTTACCTGAGGGTGGCGCTGTCCCCCTGTCGAACCGTCACGTTGTCCATGGCTTTGGGGAAGCCGGCATCCCCGCTGCGCACCGGCACTCCTGCGGGCACAAGGAAGAGGAGCCTGAGACACAGGGCGAGCAGCCACCTCCAGGGGGCGATCCCCATCCTGCCCCCAACACACAGTCACAGCTCCCAGCAGTCACTTCCCCCCGGGGCTCTGCTACATGTCCCCGGGACAGGCACCGATCTGAGCCGGGAACCGGGGGGGGCAAAGAAGCCTGCACCGGACAGACCCGGTCCCGAGATCCGACCCCAGAGACCCGATCCCGAGAGATCCAAACAGATCTGATACGGACCGGACACACCGGAGCTCCCCGGGATCCGCACTCGGAGATCCTCTCTCTGTCTCTGTGTCTCTCCGCTGTCTCTTCTTGCCTCCCTCCCTCTCTTCTTCTCTCCCTCCCTCTCCGCTCCTTCTCTTCGTCCCTCCTTTCTTTCTCTCGTTCTCCCTCCCTTTGCTCTCCCTCCCTCTTCTCCCTCTCCCTCCCTCTTCTCTTCCTCTCCCTCCCCCCCTCCCTCCCTCTTCTCTCCCTCTCTCTCCCTCCCTCTTCTCTTCCTCTTCTCTCCCTCTTCTCTTCCTCCCTATTCTCTTCCTCTCTCTCCCTCCCTATTCTCTTCCTCTCTTTCCCTCTCTCCCTCCCTCACTCCCCCTCTCCCTCTCTCTCCGTGCTCCCCTCCCCGCTCTGTCACTCTTTCCCTCTCTCTTTTCTGTCACTGTTTTCCTCACTTGATTCTCTCTCCCTCTTCTTAACCTCCCCTCTATCTTATACCCCCGGCTGTCCGGGTGTTTTTCACTCTTGAGACCTGCTCCCTGACAGCCATGGTTGTACACTTCTTCCCTTATCTGTGTACCTTTTATTACTCTGTGTGCACACCCAGCTTCCCTTACCCTCACTGATAATACACTGTATAGCTTTCAGCACCACATGGTGTTTGGACAGCCCCCACCCCACAGTGCAAGAACAGAACACTGAACAGCTCCTGTTTCCCACTGTAAAGATGCACAACTCACACCCAATATCTATACAGTGCTTTAAACAGTGAGTTTTACCCAATTAATAACTCACGCCACCTGCCCCCGATATAGATAGATATATCTATATGTAGCATCCTTCTTCTCCTGTTACTCCCCGTGCACTTGTCCACATAAAAGTCCCACTAGCTCTTTTATGCAATGGAAATTACATGTACCTTGTGTGCATATTATTACCCTCTGTCTGCATATCATTACCCTCAGTGTACAAGAAAAGTTCCCAGTGTCCCTTGTGTTCACAGACACCCCCTGTTATGTCCATTCTGTGTGTTTGGACCCATTCCGTTACCGCCTGTATACACACAGACACATTCTCTTTCCCTGCACAGCTTCAGAAAGGTAGCAGCAGCCTTATACTGTAGCTTATAGGACTGTACAAGTGATACATTATGATTAACCCTTTCACACCAAACAGACCTTCAGAGTATCAGTCCACCAACTACACATATCCTATGGCTGCAGGATGATCTACATATCCTTCCCTTGATATACATTAATGAAGCATAGCTCTGGGATCTGTGTGTGTGTGTGTGTGTGTGTGTGTGTGTGTGTGTGTGTGTGTGTGTGTGTGTGTGTGTGTGTGTGTGTGTGTGTGTGTATATATATATATATTTCCATACACACACACTGTATATTACAGTATAATCTTGTGTTAAACTGCAAATTACATTTGCTTTGGACTGTGCCCAAATGTTCATTATAAGCCACTTGATTCCTATTTAATATGCACTCTTTCCTTTACCAGTCATTTGTGTTTTTAGCTGACTGCCTGTGTGTCTTTTTTTGTCAGATAGAAGTATATATACAGTACCTCACCTGAGAATGTCCAATATTTTGAGCAGCAAATGAGAAATTAAAATCGCATGAGCTGGAAGATGTTTTTTTTTCTTTTCTACCATGACCCAAAACGTCAAAAAGGGTGATGATGACAATGTCTCATCACAAAGGTGATGACATAGGCTGTAAACTCAGAGTTGAAGGTGTATGTGAAAGATCGCTGGCATTAGTTACGGACCCCTTCACAGACTGCATGAATGGAACTTAAGCTCAAATAAACTCTATGCAACTGCAGAGATCACTTTATAAGATCTCTGCTGAACTGTATGGGACTTCGAGATTGGGAGCTTTAAGGCCACTTATGTTTAAACTTTGAGATAAGTGGTTCAGCAAGTGGTATTGCTATTGATCATATCAACTTGACCGTCTTTTAGTGGACCAGTCAGAAGGGGTGAAACCCCCAGCATTGTAAGGACTTCTGCCTACCTTCTAATAGCTGGAATAGCCATGGCTTTATTAACTCAGTATATCTGACATGATGGGTGGCACTGATTATTATTTTTAAAGGGGTTGCTGAGAATTGTGCTGGAACATGTTTTAATATAATCTCTTAGATGCCAGGTATCTGGCAACAAATTACTTAAACCTCTTTTTTCCAGTCCTCCTGGTAATGAATGGGTTCAAAAGTGTTGCAGGTCTCCATGGCAGCAAATATCTATACACCCACAGCACTGTAACACTTCTGTTTATATATAGAAATATCACTATATCACTTTATATTCTAGCATGTTCATTTTTAGTGGAAAGTGGTGTATTTATAGCTGACGCATTTATATACAGTATGTTGTAATGTAGCATTATAGTTCACAGTAAATGTGAGGAAATAACCATTGATAGATATCTAGACATATATTTATGGATTAATGGACACCATTACACCTTTGCAACACCCATGACCCCTCTGTTGGGTGCATCGCAAAGCGATGCTGTCCAGTATTTAGGGCCTTATAGAAACAAAGAGGTTCATACTATTTGTGCTAAAAAGTCTCAGTGAATACATTGAACTGAATCAAACTAAGACCCCATATGTAAGTGAGACCCTTTTAAATGCAGATTAATACATTCTCCCTACAGTACTTATGACTATAATGGAAACGTGATTGAAACAAAAGGAAAAGAGAGCAGTGTTATTGACACAAGCTGAAATCACTGAACCATAATTAAACGGTCATGTAAACCATAATTGAGACTAATAATGAAGCCCCCTTCGGTTTATCGTTTCTTATGAAATGACAGGCCATGATCACCAAGGTCACACCTACATGATATAGGATGCAAATAACCTATACGCCTCCCAGCAGTGAAGAAGTTAAAAGATTTCAAATCAACAATGCATGTTACTTTCAGCAGGCTTTTAAGAGATGCCTTGGGGATCAATCCCCTTCAGATGACTGAGGGAGGTGTGTCATTAACTTCTATATTCTCATTGGCTGGAGGTACCTGCTAGCTACACTGTGGTCTCATGTGCATAAACCCGAAAGACTGCAAAATCAGCACCGCTGCGTCAGAGGGAGGGGAGGAAAGAGATGTTCTGTGCATGGGATTTAATCATTTATACTGAGATTCAGGCTGGCTACCCTGCTATTGTAAAAATATTATTATTATTGGTATCTTATATAGCACATATGCCATACATAGAATCTCATTTACCTGAAGAGCTTACAATCTAATTGGGGTGCCTGAAGCACAGGGAGATAAAGTGACTTGCCCAAGGTCACAAGGAGCTGACACCGGGATTGAAAGATTCACCGGCTTTAAAGGCAATGACATTACTACTGACTTATTTCTTCAGCCCATACAGGCGCATTACAATAATATGTAAAAATCCGACCTTACAGTGTGTCACCATCTACTGTTTCAAATCTGTCTCCCAGTCCAGTATAGGTGTGGCAGTGCACTCACTATAGCTTTGCCATACAACTTTGGTCTGCGATGCGGGACATCCCGCCTGATCTTGCCGTAACTGCTATTGACTTGAATGGCAGTTACCACCAGATCGAGTGCGATGTCCTGCATCGGGGCTTCATGACCCCGAACCTTTGACTTATATCCCAGTACAGCACACAACTTTACACACTCTATTCATCCAGAGCACTAAGATCTCACCCTGTAGCACATAACTCTTATTCCTATACGGAAATCCGAGCACACACAGCTGTGGCAGGGAATTCAAACCTAGCCTAGTTTTCCTTACTGTTTCAATACTGCACAGCTCTACAAATACACCCCATCCCTGCCAAGAATATCTTCAACACAAAGTTTTGCACCTAAATCCTGCACGGAAGCACCCATTGTTGTTCTAATAGTAACATAGCCCCACAGTACCGTGTAACTCAGTCCTATTCTGCAGTACCATGCGCCATGCTAATCCTATTGTAAATCAACACACAAAGGACAAACATCAGATATGCTGTTGAATTAACGAACCAAGTCAAACACACAGCTATATGCAGTATGTACCAGTGCATCTTAGTACTGCTCTTTATTACCCCATGCCATTCTATCAAAGATCAAAACATAGCCCTTCCTTTTTCCCCTATATGGGTTACTGTCACCCCAACACTGGCCTAACTCTACATGCTGTTCCAGTGCACCTTAACCCTGCCCTGCAGCACCCCTTGTGCTTTGTGCCAGATCTGCAAGCTACACCCCATGCTTCCTGCTGGACCTCTCCACGGCCTCTTGTATAGGTTTGTTTTTTTCATAAGCACAGCAGGCTGCAGAAGTCTATGGCTCATCCTTGTCTGACTCCTGTCACTACACATCTAAGGGCAGCTTGGACAATACCAGACAGACTAAAGGAACAGGGCTTTCAGAGAAACTCAACGCTGATGAAAGGCTTTACTGCGGTCTCAGCGAGGATCCAAAACACATAGAAAAAAGACCAGATAGGGCAGAGAGAGAGAGAAAGGAAAGGCACTGACACACCAAAAGAAGGAGAACAGCAAACGGAAGGGGAAGAGATTGAGTTAAATCAAATCAAATCAATTAAGCATTATTGGCGTGACAGAAAACATTTCAGTATTGCCAAAACATGAGTAACAGGAGGTAGGGTATACACTTACACAGATAAATCCTGCACTGTTCAAATGTCTCCATCAGCAAAGAGGTAAAAACAGCAACTAATGCATCAAGAGTGGCAAATTCCCACTGCCTACACAATATGAACATGCGGCACTACATAATTATACCAAGCACTTCTGAACACCCTCAACCATCCATACAATACACAGATCCTTCACCAGTAGTGGAACTAGCTTTATAAAGAATAGTGGTATTGCACCCAACTTAAAAAAAGTTATGTTTTTAACCTTGAGGAAAGGCAATTTTGACCATATTGTCAATGTGAACAATATTCATACTTGGCAGAAAGGGAAAGAAGCGATATAGAAAAGAACGTCAATAAAAAAGTACAGCCGTGCTGGAATTAGGATTGTAAATGAAAAAGCAATGGTACTCTGCGACCCCTAGTACCATCCCACTTCAACGTGTGCGTGTGCGTGTGTACTTAGTTAAGCTATGGTGGGTAAAGAAAGTGACAAAAACCCTCCACAGCAAAGCATATAGCAAATGGAAATATTCCTGTATGCTCATTTGCATGTCTTGGACAGGTCTGCAACCCCGCCTTTCACCATTATCACCCAGCACACAGCACTTCCAGTGCAGCAAGGGATTCTGGGAAATGACATGCAAATGTGCACACAGTGTCACCTTTTGCTTCAAAACCATTTTTAACATGGTTACCTATAGGCTTAAGCTTGCTGCATGGTCACAGCTTTGAGCACAGCCAGGGTTAAGATGCATAGCCAGAAAACCTACCCACAGACAGCCGTTTCGACCTCAATTGGTCTCA